>NW_022326953.1:0-1394 GCF_002776525.5 Piliocolobus tephrosceles | reverse complement strand
GAAAGAAAGAAAGAAAGAAAGAAAGAAAGAAAGAAAGAAAGAAAGAAGAAAGAAAGAAAGGGTGTGTGTGATATTCCCCTCCCTGTGTCCATGTGTTGTCATTGTTCAACTCCCACTTCTTAGTGAGAACATGTGGTGTTTGGTTTTCTGTTCTCTGTTAGTTTGGTGAGAATGATGGTTTCCAGCTTCATCCATGTCCCTGCAAAGGACATGAATTCATTCTTTTTCATGGCTGCGTAGTATTCCATAGTGTAAATGTGCCACATTTTTTTTATCCAGTCTATCATTGATGGACATTTGGGTTGGTTCCAAGTCTTTGTTATTGTAAATGAGCAACTTATATTTCTTTAAAGGATTCACTGCCTGCAAGTGTGGGTGAGCTCTGTACATCTGTAACCACAGCCATGGGCTTCTGATGTTGACTTCTTACTTTCCTTTATGTCTGAAGGAGCTTGGCTGCCTTTGACCTCACCACCCTAGGGATTGAAATAGCATGAAGTGAAGGAGTTCCTGTGTTGGTTTGTTGCAGAAAGATAGTCCAGTTGGATTTAAATGGTATCATTATGGAAATGCCACCAGTTCAGGTATCAAAGCCTCTGCAAAACATTCTAGAAGGTTATCCATGTTTTAGCTGAAAAAGCAGTCAGCTGATTAGAAAGTATGGCTCCTCAACTTTACTTTCAGTTTTGGACACAGTTTCCATACCTCACTGGCAGCTGACGATGCATCTTCACAGACATGAGCACTTTTTTTAGTGTTTGGGTTCCTAGCAGTGCTCAGAGTCAGACAGACCGGTGTTGAAATCCCAGTTCTCCTGAAACTAGCAGTCACTTAATCTTTCTGAGTTTCAGTTCTCCTAATTGTAAAATGGTGGCAGTAATAACAATTTTCTTGAATTGCTGTACTTATTAAATGCCCCTAGCATGGCACCAAGCCCTCACTAAGCACTTGGAAGTGAATATCCATTTCTTATTTTTGGGTTCTCTGCATATAATGTTTATATACATCTTAATTAAAACTGCTTCTTTCCTTAAAAAATATCTAATATTCATGTATAGAAGAGTATTCGCAGAAAAGCATGCATCTACCTTTCCTTCTCTGGGCACAGCAGACATTTGCTTTCCCAGATTTGGAAATGAAGGAAGCAAGATTGCCTTTTGGGGTACTAGGCACAGTGGATCACAGTACAGATACGTGAAATCTGCTGAAGGAGAAGGCACAGCTCTCAGGTAGACAAGCCCCCACAGCCACCAGATTGAATATATTTCCATTAAGAAAGGATGTGTCCATCAGAAGAAGGACTTCTCAACTCTGGAATAAAAAAGAAATGTGAGTGCAACAGGTAAGTATCAGCAGGATCCATCCTAGGAGATCCCACTTAACTGGTGACTGGA
>NW_022326952.1:0-1394 GCF_002776525.5 Piliocolobus tephrosceles | reverse complement strand
TCCAGTCACCAGTTAAGTGGGATCTCCTAGGATGGATCCTGCTGATATTTACCTGTTGCACTCACATTTCTTTTTTATTCCAGAGTTGAGAAGTCCTTCTTCTGATGGACACATCCTTTCTTAATGGAAATATATTCAATCTGGTGGCTGTCGGGGCTTGTCTACCTGAGAGCTGTGCCTTCTCCTTCAGCAGATTTCACGTATCTGTACTGTGATCCACTGTGCCTAGTTCCCCAAAAGGCAATCTTGCTTCCTTCATTTCCAAATCTGGGAAAGCAAATGTCTGCTGTGCCCAGAGAAGGAAAGGTAGATGCATGCTTTTCTGCGAATACTCTTCTATACATGAATATTAGATATTTTTTAAGGAAAGAAGCAGTTTTAATTAAGATGTATATAAACATTATATGCAGAGAACCCAAAAATAAGAAATGGATATTCACTTCCAAGTGCTTAGTGAGGGCTTGGTGCCATGCTAGGGGCATTTAATAAGTACAGCAATTCAAGAAAATTGTTATTAGTGCCACCATTTTACAATTAGGAGAACTGAAACTCAGAAAGATTAAGTGACTGCTAGTTTCAGGAGAACTGGGATTTCAACACCGGTCTGTCTGACTCTGAGCACTGCTAGGAACCCAAACACTAAAAAAAGTGCTCATGTCTGTGAAGATGCATCGTCAGCTGCCAGTGAGGTATGGAAACTGTGTCCAAAACTGAAAGTAAAGTTGAGGAGCCATACTTTCTAATCAGCTGACTGCTTTTTCAGCTAAAACATGGATAACCTTCTAGAATGTTTTGCAGAGGCTTTGATACCTGAACTGGTGGCATTTCCATAATGATACCATTTAAATCCAACTGGACTATCTTTCTGCAACAAACCAACACAGGAACTCCTTCACTTCATGCTATTTCAATCCCTAGGGTGGTGAGGTCAAAGGCAGCCAAGCTCCTTCAGACATAAAGGAAAGTAAGAAGTCAACATCAGAAGCCCATGGCTGTGGTTACAGAGGTACAGAGCTCACCCACACTTGCAGGCAGTGAATCCTTTAAAGAAATATAAGTTGCTCATTTACAATAACAAAGACTTGGAACCAACCCAAATGTCCATCAATGATAGACTGGATAAAAAAAATGTGGCACATTTACACTATGGAATACTATGCAGCCATGAAAAAGAATGAATTCATGTCCTTTGCAGGGACATGGATGAAGCTGGAAACCATCATTCTCACCAAACTAACAGAGAACAGAAAACCAAACACCACATGTTCTCACTAAGAAGTGGGAGTTGAACAATGACAACACATGGACACAGGGAGGGGAATATCACACACACCCTTTCTTTCTTTCTTCTTTCTTTCTTTCTTTCTTTCTTTCTTTCTTTCTTTCTTTCTTTC
>NW_022326951.1:0-1394 GCF_002776525.5 Piliocolobus tephrosceles | reverse complement strand
GAAAGAAAGAAAGAAAGAAAGAAAGAAAGAAAGAAAGAAAGAAAGAAGAAAGAAAGAAAGGGTGTGTGTGATATTCCCCTCCCTGTGTCCATGTGTTGTCATTGTTCAACTCCCACTTCTTAGTGAGAACATGTGGTGTTTGGTTTTCTGTTCTCTGTTAGTTTGGTGAGAATGATGGTTTCCAGCTTCATCCATGTCCCTGCAAAGGACATGAATTCATTCTTTTTCATGGCTGCATAGTATTCCATAGTGTAAATGTGCCACATTTTTTTTATCCAGTCTATCATTGATGGACATTTGGGTTGGTTCCAAGTCTTTGTTATTGTAAATGAGCAACTTATATTTCTTTAAAGGATTCACTGCCTGCAAGTGTGGGTGAGCTCTGTACCTCTGTAACCACAGCCATGGGCTTCTGATGTTGACTTCTTACTTTCCTTTATGTCTGAAGGAGCTTGGCTGCCTTTGACCTCACCACCCTAGGGATTGAAATAGCATGAAGTGAAGGAGTTCCTGTGTTGGTTTGTTGCAGAAAGATAGTCCAGTTGGATTTAAATGGTATCATTATGGAAATGCCACCAGTTCAGGTATCAAAGCCTCTGCAAAACATTCTAGAAGGTTATCCATGTTTTAGCTGAAAAAGCAGTCAGCTGATTAGAAAGTATGGCTCCTCAACTTTACTTTCAGTTTTGGACACAGTTTCCATACCTCACTGGCAGCTGACGATGCATCTTCACAGACATGAGCACTTTTTTTAGTGTTTGGGTTCCTAGCAGTGCTCAGAGTCAGACAGACCGGTGTTGAAATCCCAGTTCTCCTGAAACTAGCAGTCACTTAATCTTTCTGAGTTTCAGTTCTCCTAATTGTAAAATGGTGGCACTAATAACAATTTTCTTGAATTGCTGTACTTATTAAATGCCCCTAGCATGGCACCAAGCCCTCACTAAGCACTTGGAAGTGAATATCCATTTCTTATTTTTGGGTTCTCTGCATATAATGTTTATATACATCTTAATTAAAACTGCTTCTTTCCTTAAAAAATATCTAATATTCATGTATAGAAGAGTATTCGCAGAAAAGCATGCATCTACCTTTCCTTCTCTGGGCACAGCAGACATTTGCTTTCCCAGATTTGGAAATGAAGGAAGCAAGATTGCCTTTTGGGGAACTAGGCACAGTGGATCACAGTACAGATACGTGAAATCTGCTGAAGGAGAAGGCACAGCTCTCAGGTAGACAAGCCCCGACAGCCACCAGATTGAATATATTTCCATTAAGAAAGGATGTGTCCATCAGAAGAAGGACTTCTCAACTCTGGAATAAAAAAGAAATGTGAGTGCAACAGGTAAATATCAGCAGGATCCATCCTAGGAGATCCCACTTAACTGGTGACTGGA
>NW_022326950.1:0-4577 GCF_002776525.5 Piliocolobus tephrosceles | reverse complement strand
TTCTTTCTTTCTTTCTTTCTTTCTTTCTTTCTTTCTTTCTTTCTTTCTTTCTTTCTTTCTTTCTCTTTCTTTCTTTCTTTCTTTCCTTTCTTTCTCTTTCTTCTCTCCCTCCCTCCCTTTCTTCTTTCCTTCCTTTTGTTTTCTTTCTTTCCTTTTCTTTTTTCTTTTCTTTTCTCTCTTTCTCTCTTTTCTTTTCTTTTTTCTTTCCTATAGAGACAGGGTCTCTCTCTGTTGCCCAGACCTGGAGTGCAGTGGCACAATCATAGCTCACTATAGCCTTGACTTCCTGGACTAAAGCCATCCTCCGGCCTCAGCTTCCTGAGTAGCTGGGACTGCAGGCACCCACCACCACTCCTGGCTTTTTATTTATTTATTAGAAACAGGTCCTCACTATATTGCTCAGGCTTGTCTCAAACTCCTGGCCTGAAGTGATTCTCCTGCCTCAACCTCCCAAAATGCAGGGATTACAGGCATAAGCCACCATGCTCAGCCAGTTTATGGTTTAAAAATAATTTGACATCAAGGTGGATAAAACTTTATTAGCCATTTTTAACAAATATTTGCACAATTGGTAGATAATTTTGAAACATATTCATCATGACTTAGAGTGATTAACAATATACTTTTCCTGCTTGGATCCACATGGCTTTGTGGCACTTCGTTTTCAGTGGTGACAGCCATGAAAACTCAGTACACAAATGAACTTAGTTATAAAGCAAACAATTGAATCGCTGTATCATAAAGTGTTAAATAAAAATTTAAAAAAATATTAAAACCATTCCATTGTTTTCTCAATATATTATTAATAAATGAAATAAAATTTTGCCTTAAATATTTTTTTAAAAAATTGCATTGAACAAAATATTTTATTTCAACTTTACCTCTCTGAAATTTCTACTTTGAGTTTGTTTTATAATACACATACTATATTAGTACAGCAAATGTATACAACTACATATGTTAAATACATGTGTACAACTTTATGTTTTTCAGAGGCCTGACAATTACCATAGCCTATTCTGCTGTCTTTTAATACTTGCATGAAGTATCATTTTCTGTCCTTTTACTTTTAATATTTTTGGCTCCTTAAATCTCAAGTGAGTCTTATAGACAACACATAATTGGATTATGTTTTTAAAATCCAGTCTGCAAATGTCTATCTTTCGATTGGAGAGCTTAGTTCATTTACATTTAAAGTAATTACTAATAAATACTTCCTTCTGTCATTTTGTTATTTGTTTTCTACATGTCTTGCATCTTTTTTGTCCCTCGTTTTCTGCATTACTGTCTTCTTTTGTGTTTAGTTGATTATTTTGTATTGAAATGTTTAAATTCCTTTCTCATTTTGTCTATATTCTATAGCTATATTCTTTTAGTTACCATGAAGATTACATTTAATATCCTAAAATTATAGACTCTAATTTAAACTTATGGCATCTTAAATTTAACATGTAAAAACTTTGCTCCCTTAACAGCTCCATCCTCACCGCTTTCAGTTGTTTGTGTCACAAACTTCTGTCTTTATACATTGTGTGCTCCAAAACACAAACGAATAATTATTCTAAATACATTAGTCTCTTAAATTATGTATGAAATATTGATTTACAAACTAAAGTTACAATAATACTAGCTTGTAGAGTAATAATTGATTTTAAAATATATTAGTCTCTTAAATTATGCAGAAACCAAAAAGTGGAGTTACAAACTATTTTTCCAAATAATACAAGATTTTATAATCACCCATGTATCTACCTTTAGTGAGTTCTTTCTGAAGCTTCAAGTTACTTTTTCACTGCCCTTTCATTTCACCCTTCATGGCCACTTTGGTATTTCTTGCAAGGCAAATCTAATGGTAACAAACTCCTTTAACTTTGTTTACCTGCAAATATCTTAATTTCTTCCTCACCTTTGAAGGACAGTTTTTTCCTTGGATGTTTTGATGTTTTTTGTTTTGTTTTGTTTTTCTTTTGGCACTTTGAATATATTGGCCCATTGCCTTCAGGCCTTCGACTTCTTATGAGAAATCTGGATAATCTTATTGTGGATCCTTGTATGAGACAAGTTCCCTCTTGTTGTTTTCAAGTTTCTTTTTTTTGTCTTTTGAAAGCTTGGTTATAATGTGTCTTGATGTGGTTCTCTTTTTTTTCTTACTTGGAGTTTATTTGATGTTTATATTTTTGTATGTTATGAAAACTGGTTGCAACCATCCTGGACAACAACCCAAGACTCTGTCCCTAACAAAATCATTAAAAAAATATTAGCCAGGTGTGGTGGTACATGCTTGTAGTCCCAGCACTTTGGGAGACTGAGGTGGGAACATCATTTGAGTTTGACGTTACAGTAAAATATGACTGCACACTGCACTCTAGCGTGGGTGACAGAGCAAGACCCTACCCCTAAGATAAAAAAGATATAATGTAAAATACCAGTGTTGGGAAGTTTTCAACCATTATTTTTTCAAGTATTTTCTGTACCCCAAATATTCCATCTCTCTTCTCTTTCTGAGGCTTCCATAATGTTAACGTTTCTTTGCTTGATGGAGTAACATGGGTCTCTTAGACTCTGTTCACTTTATCTTTTTTCTTTTAATTTCTATACTCAATAATTTCCATTGTTCTGTGTTCAATATTGCTGATTTTTTTTCTTCCACTTGCTCAACTCAGCCTTTGTACTCCTCTAGAGAATCTTTCATATCAATTATTGTACTTTTTAGCTCCAGAATTTCTTTTTTTTAGGTTGTCAGTCTATTAATATTTCCATCTTGTTCATACATTGTTTTGTTCTGTTTCAACTTCTCCACATCTTCTTTAGTTATCTATCTTTAGGAATACTATTTTAATTATTTTGTCTAGTAGATGCTTGTGTGCCTTGTACTTTTAACTCTGGAAATCAGATTCTCCCTCTTCTCCAGGGTTTGCTGCTTTTGGTTATTTTTTATTGTTTTTGTTTTCTTGATTGTTGTATGTTTTCTGTGCCAATAATCAGAGTGAGGTATAAACTTAAGGTCTTTTTGGATATTTTCTGATCCTATACTTTTTCCTGGGTATGTATGGTCACTTGCTAATTTTTCCTGTATGTACAGTTGTTTATGAATGTTTTAACTTTTAATATCTGACTACCAAAAGGGAAAAATAAGAATAAAAAGAGCACTGGCCCTCTCAATGTCTTTGAATTCACTTCAGCTGGTGAGAGGCTCACAAACATAGGACAAACAACAACAGCTGCGGGCCTGTTTTTCTACACCTCTGTGACTAAAAGCAGCAATTGGTCAGAACAGAGATCCCAGCTATTTGGAGAATAGGGTCTTTATTTGGGGGGGGGGGGGCTCGTCCTGACTCCTACAAGCTGTCTGCAGATTGCTCCAGGAACACATACATAGCTGCCATGGGGCTGAAGGTGGGGGATGGGTGTCTGCTACTGTGTAAAGAGCTGAAATGGGCTAAAACTAATTATAATTTACTGTCCAAGCCTTCTCTTTGAAGTTGCAAGCCTTCCGTAGACTCCAGAATTTCAAAATAGTTACATCATACTCTGTCAGTGCAATTTTTTTCTAGATAGGGAAATTAATAGGGCTTCCTAATCCACCATCTTCCCAGAATCCCCTTTAGGATTTTTGGTTTTTTCCTTCTGCATGACATTTTCATAGTCAATAGACTTTGTACTTTTTGTTAATTTTCTCTCAAATGATATAAATCTAGCATTTATCCAGTCATACTGTCATGCTTGTCTGTTAGCCAACAGTTCACAGTTTTTAACTTGCTGGATAGGTTAGCACAATCTAGAATCATGACACACACATTTTGTTTGTTTCTTTTTTATGCAGTTCAAACCCAGTACTTTAACTTTCATGATCTAACCCAGAGTGAAAAAGTCCCCATGTCTCATCTGTCTCCTTTATTTCCAGTTCTCAGTAGAAAGAAAATGTTTATAATAAATGAGAGACAAAAATTATTTTGGATGCCCCAAAATTTAACAAGAAAAATTTATTTAACAAAAGGTAGCATCATTTAATAGCTCACTTAGCTATGAATGAGTAGTCACTACCACATAAACATTACATGTAATTGCTTGTCATTCCCAAGATCCTCTGAGGTCTAACAGCGAGCTGGATCCTGTATATTGACAAACATAGCTGAATGCTTGCCTTTTTTTTTTTTTTTTTTTTTTACGTTTTCATCAATAATTTTCAGTCGAACCCTATGATTACATGCTTGCCAGTTGTCCCCCAAAATAAGTGGTCTATAGCCTTGTTACTAATTCTTTACAATGATACTTATCGACTGGACATACTTTTACATTTCAATTTCAAGATCGCTAAGTGGAATTTTAAACATAACTTTTTTTTTCATTTTCAGTAATGATACAGAACAGATGTTCACCATCCAAAGTATGGCAGGCTTTCATATTTTTAATACTAACTTATTTTAGCCATGTGTATATATATGCATAGGTAAGAGTCATTAAACTTTATTGACATACAAAAATAGGAAAAATGCACAAAAGTAAAGGTACAGCTCCACAGTTTACTAAAAAGTAAACACTTTTGAAATGACATTTAAGTAAAAATAAAATAGCTA
>NW_022326949.1:0-4577 GCF_002776525.5 Piliocolobus tephrosceles | reverse complement strand
TAGCTATTTTATTTTTACTTAAATGTCATTTCAAAAGTGTTTACTTTTTAGTAAACTGTGGAGCTGTACCTTTACTTTTGTGCATTTTTCCTATTTTTGTATGTCAATAAAGTTTAATGACTCTTACCTATGCATATATATACACATGGCTAAAATAAGTTAGTATTAAAAATATGAAAGCCTGCCATACTTTGGATGGTGAACATCTGTTCTGTATCATTACTGAAAATGAAAAAAAAAGTTATGTTTAAAATTCCACTTAGCGATCTTGAAATTGAAATGTAAAAGTATGTCCAGTCGATAAGTATCATTGTAAAGAATTAGTAACAAGGCTATAGACCACTTATTTTGGGGGACAACTGGCAAGCATGTAATCATAGGGTTCGACTGAAAATTATTGATGAAAACGTAAAAAAAAAAAAAAAAAAAAAAGGCAAGCATTCAGCTATGTTTGTCAATATACAGGATCCAGCTCGCTGTTAGACCTCAGAGGATCTTGGGAATGACAAGCAATTACATGTAATGTTTATGTGGTAGTGACTACTCATTCATAGCTAAGTGAGCTATTAAATGATGCTACCTTTTGTTAAATAAATTTTTCTTGTTAAATTTTGGGGCATCCAAAATAATTTTTGTCTCTCATTTATTATAAACATTTTCTTTCTACTGAGAACTGGAAATAAAGGAGACAGATGAGACATGGGGACTTTTTCACTCTGGGTTAGATCATGAAAGTTAAAGTACTGGGTTTGAACTGCATAAAAAAGAAACAAACAAAATGTGTGTGTCATGATTCTAGATTGTGCTAACCTATCCAGCAAGTTAAAAACTGTGAACTGTTGGCTAACAGACAAGCATGACAGTATGACTGGATAAATGCTAGATTTATATCATTTGAGAGAAAATTAACAAAAAGTACAAAGTCTATTGACTATGAAAATGTCATGCAGAAGGAAAAAACCAAAAATCCTAAAGGGGATTCTGGGAAGATGGTGGATTAGGAAGCCCTATTAATTTCCCTATCTAGAAAAAAATTGCACTGAC
Organism: Piliocolobus tephrosceles; assembly: GCF_002776525.5. Lineage (NCBI taxonomy): Eukaryota > Metazoa > Chordata > Mammalia > Primates > Cercopithecidae > Piliocolobus > Piliocolobus tephrosceles. The sequence goes on along the minus strand of NW_022326949.1, from coordinate 3,533 downwards.
AGAGTATGATGTAACTATTTTGAAATTCTGGAGTCTACGGAAGGCTTGCAACTTCAAAGAGAAGGCTTGGACAGTAAATTATAATTAGTTTTAGCCCATTTCAGCTCTTTACACAGTAGCAGACACCCATCCCCCACCTTCAGCCCCATGGCAGCTATGTATGTGTTCCTGGAGCAATCTGCAGACAGCTTGTAGGAGTCAGGACGAGCCCCCCCCCCCCCAAATAAAGACCCTATTCTCCAAATAGCTGGGATCTCTGTTCTGACCAATTGCTGCTTTTAGTCACAGAGGTGTAGAAAAACAGGCCCGCAGCTGTTGTTGTTTGTCCTATGTTTGTGAGCCTCTCACCAGCTGAAGTGAATTCAAAGACATTGAGAGGGCCAGTGCTCTTTTTATTCTTATTTTTCCCTTTTGGTAGTCAGATATTAAAAGTTAAAACATTCATAAACAACTGTACATACAGGAAAAATTAGCAAGTGACCATACATACCCAGGAAAAAGTATAGGATCAGAAAATATCCAAAAAGACCTTAAGTTTATACCTCACTCTGATTATTGGCACAGAAAACATACAACAATCAAGAAAACAAAAACAATAAAAAATAACCAAAAGCAGCAAACCCTGGAGAAGAGGGAGAATCTGATTTCCAGAGTTAAAAGTACAAGGCACACAAGCATCTACTAGACAAAATAATTAAAATAGTATTCCTAAAGATAGATAACTAAAGAAGATGTGGAGAAGTTGAAACAGAACAAAACAATGTATGAACAAGATGGAAATATTAATAGACTGACAACCTAAAAAAAAGAAATTCTGGAGCTAAAAAGTACAATAATTGATATGAAAGATTCTCTAGAGGAGTACAAAGGCTGAGTTGAGCAAGTGGAAGAAAAAAAATCAGCAATATTGAACACAGAACAATGGAAATTATTGAGTATAGAAATTAAAAGAAAAAAGATAAAGTGAACAGAGTCTAAGAGACCCATGTTACTCCATCAAGCAAAGAAACGTTAACATTATGGAAGCCTCAGAAAGAGAAGAGAGATGGAATATTTGGGGTACAGAAAATACTTGAAAAAATAATGGTTGAAAACTTCCCAACACTGGTATTTTACATTATATCTTTTTTATCTTAGGGGTAGGGTCTTGCTCTGTCACCCACGCTAGAGTGCAGTGTGCAGTCATATTTTACTGTAACGTCAAACTCAAATGATGTTCCCACCTCAGTCTCCCAAAGTGCTGGGACTACAAGCATGTACCACCACACCTGGCTAATATTTTTTTAATGATTTTGTTAGGGACAGAGTCTTGGGTTGTTGTCCAGGATGGTTGCAACCAGTTTTCATAACATACAAAAATATAAACATCAAATAAACTCCAAGTAAGAAAAAAAAGAGAACCACATCAAGACACATTATAACCAAGCTTTCAAAAGACAAAAAAAAGAAACTTGAAAACAACAAGAGGGAACTTGTCTCATACAAGGATCCACAATAAGATTATCCAGATTTCTCATAAGAAGTCGAAGGCCTGAAGGCAATGGGCCAATATATTCAAAGTGCCAAAAGAAAAACAAAACAAAACAAAAAACATCAAAACATCCAAGGAAAAAACTGTCCTTCAAAGGTGAGGAAGAAATTAAGATATTTGCAGGTAAACAAAGTTAAAGGAGTTTGTTACCATTAGATTTGCCTTGCAAGAAATACCAAAGTGGCCATGAAGGGTGAAATGAAAGGGCAGTGAAAAAGTAACTTGAAGCTTCAGAAAGAACTCACTAAAGGTAGATACATGGGTGATTATAAAATCTTGTATTATTTGGAAAAATAGTTTGTAACTCCACTTTTTGGTTTCTGCATAATTTAAGAGACTAATATATTTTAAAATCAATTATTACTCTACAAGCTAGTATTATTGTAACTTTAGTTTGTAAATCAATATTTCATACATAATTTAAGAGACTAATGTATTTAGAATAATTATTCGTTTGTGTTTTGGAGCACACAATGTATAAAGACAGAAGTTTGTGACACAAACAACTGAAAGCGGTGAGGATGGAGCTGTTAAGGGAGCAAAGTTTTTACATGTTAAATTTAAGATGCCATAAGTTTAAATTAGAGTCTATAATTTTAGGATATTAAATGTAATCTTCATGGTAACTAAAAGAATATAGCTATAGAATATAGACAAAATGAGAAAGGAATTTAAACATTTCAATACAAAATAATCAACTAAACACAAAAGAAGACAGTAATGCAGAAAACGAGGGACAAAAAAGATGCAAGACATGTAGAAAACAAATAACAAAATGACAGAAGGAAGTATTTATTAGTAATTACTTTAAATGTAAATGAACTAAGCTCTCCAATCGAAAGATAGACATTTGCAGACTGGATTTTAAAAACATAATCCAATTATGTGTTGTCTATAAGACTCACTTGAGATTTAAGGAGCCAAAAATATTAAAAGTAAAAGGACAGAAAATGATACTTCATGCAAGTATTAAAAGACAGCAGAATAGGCTATGGTAATTGTCAGGCCTCTGAAAAACATAAAGTTGTACACATGTATTTAACATATGTAGTTGTATACATTTGCTGTACTAATATAGTATGTGTATTATAAAACAAACTCAAAGTAGAAATTTCAGAGAGGTAAAGTTGAAATAAAATATTTTGTTCAATGCAATTTTTTAAAAAAATATTTAAGGCAAAATTTTATTTCATTTATTAATAATATATTGAGAAAACAATGGAATGGTTTTAATATTTTTTTAAATTTTTATTTAACACTTTATGATACAGCGATTCAATTGTTTGCTTTATAACTAAGTTCATTTGTGTACTGAGTTTTCATGGCTGTCACCACTGAAAACGAAGTGCCACAAAGCCATGTGGATCCAAGCAGGAAAAGTATATTGTTAATCACTCTAAGTCATGATGAATATGTTTCAAAATTATCTACCAATTGTGCAAATATTTGTTAAAAATGGCTAATAAAGTTTTATCCACCTTGATGTCAAATTATTTTTAAACCATAAACTGGCTGAGCATGGTGGCTTATGCCTGTAATCCCTGCATTTTGGGAGGTTGAGGCAGGAGAATCACTTCAGGCCAGGAGTTTGAGACAAGCCTGAGCAATATAGTGAGGACCTGTTTCTAATAAATAAATAAAAAGCCAGGAGTGGTGGTGGGTGCCTGCAGTCCCAGCTACTCAGGAAGCTGAGGCCGGAGGATGGCTTTAGTCCAGGAAGTCAAGGCTATAGTGAGCTATGATTGTGCCACTGCACTCCAGGTCTGGGCAACAGAGAGAGACCCTGTCTCTATAGGAAAGAAAAAAGAAAAGAAAAGAGAGAAAGAGAGAAAAGAAAAGAAAAAAGAAAAGGAAAGAAAGAAAACAAAAGGAAGGAAAGAAGAAAGGGAGGGAGGGAGAGAAGAAAGAGAAAGAAAGGAAAGAAAGAAAGAAAGAAAGAGAAAGAAAGAAAGAAAGAAAGAAAGAAAGAAAGAAAGAAAGAAAGAAAGAAAGAAAGAAAGAA
>NW_022326948.1:0-4578 GCF_002776525.5 Piliocolobus tephrosceles | reverse complement strand
TTCTTTCTTTCTTTCTTTCTTTCTTTCTTTCTTTCTTTCTTTCTTTCTTTCTTTCTTTCTTTCTCTTTCTTTCTTTCTTTCTTTCCTTTCTTTCTCTTTCTTCTCTCCCTCCCTCCCTTTCTTCTTTCCTTCCTTTTGTTTTCTTTCTTTCCTTTTCTTTTTTCTTTTCTTTTCTCTCTTTCTCTCTTTTCTTTTCTTTTTTCTTTCCTATAGAGACAGGGTCTCTCTCTGTTGCCCAGACCTGGAGTGCAGTGGCACAATCATAGCTCACTATAGCCTTGACTTCCTGGACTAAAGCCATCCTCCGGCCTCAGCTTCCTGAGTAGCTGGGACTGCAGGCACCCACCACCACTCCTGGCTTTTTATTTATTTATTAGAAACAGGTCCTCACTATATTGCTCAGGCTTGTCTCAAACTCCTGGCCTGAAGTGATTCTCCTGCCTCAACCTCCCAAAATGCAGGGATTACAGGCATAAGCCACCATGCTCAGCCAGTTTATGGTTTAAAAATAATTTGACATCAAGGTGGATAAAACTTTATTAGCCATTTTTAACAAATATTTGCACAATTGGTAGATAATTTTGAAACATATTCATCATGACTTAGAGTGATTAACAATATACTTTTCCTGCTTGGATCCACATGGCTTTGTGGCACTTCGTTTTCAGTGGTGACAGCCATGAAAACTCAGTACACAAATGAACTTAGTTATAAAGCAAACAATTGAATCGCTGTATCATAAAGTGTTAAATAAAAATTTAAAAAAATATTAAAACCATTCCATTGTTTTCTCAATATATTATTAATAAATGAAATAAAATTTTGCCTTAAATATTTTTTTAAAAATTTGCATTGAACAAAATATTTTATTTCAACTTTACCTCTCTGAAATTTCTACTTTGAGTTTGTTTTATAATACACATACTATATTAGTACAGCAAATGTATACAACTACATATGTTAAATACATGTGTACAACTTTATGTTTCTCAGAGGCCTGACAATTACCATAGCCTATTCTGCTGTCTTTTAATACTTGCATGAAGTATCATTTTCTGTCCTTTTACTTTTAATATTTTTGGCTCCTTAAATCTCAAGTGAGTCTTATAGACAACACATAATTGGATTATGTTTTTAAAATCCAGTCTGCAAATGTCTATCTTTCGATTGGAGAGCTTAGTTCATTTACATTTAAAGTAATTACTAATAAATACTTCCTTCTGTCATTTTGTTATTTGTTTTCTACATGTCTTGCATCTTTTTTGTCCCTCGTTTTCTGCATTACTGTCTTCTTTTGTGTTTAGTTGATTATTTTGTATTGAAATGTTTAAATTCCTTTCTCATTTTGTCTATATTCTATAGCTATTTTCTTTTAGTTACCATGAAGATTACATTTAATATCCTAAAATTATAGACTCTAATTTAAACTTACGGCATCTTAAAATTAACATGTAAAAACTTTGCTCCCTTAACAGCTCCATCCTCACCGCTTTCAGTTGTTTGTGTCACAAACTTCTGTCTTTATACATTGTGTGCTCCAAAACACAAATGAATAATTATTCTAAATACATTAGTCTCTTAAATTATGTATGAAATATTGATTTACAAACTAAAGTTACAATAATACTAGCTTGTAGAGTAATAATTGTTTTTAAAATATATTAGTCTCTTAAATTATGCAGAAACCAAAAAGTGGAGTTACAAACTATTTTTCCAAATAATACAAGATTTTATAATCACCCATGTATCTACCTTTAGTGAGTTCTTTCTGAAGCTTCAAGTTACTTTTTCACTGCCCTTTCATTTCACCCTTCATGGCCACTTTGGTATTTCTTGCAAGGCAAATCTAATGGTAACAAACTCCTTTAACTTTGTTTACCTGCAAATATCTTAATTTCTTCCTCACCTTTGAAGGACAGTTTTTTCCTTGGATGTTTTGATGTTTTTTTGTTTTGTTTTGTTTTTCTTTTGGCACTTTGAATATATTGGCCCATTGCCTTCAGGCCTTCGACTTCTTATGAGAAATCTGGATAATCTTATTGTGGATCCTTGTATGAGACAAGTTCCCTCTTGTTGTTTTCAAGTTTCTTTTTTTTGTCTTTTGAAAGCTTGGTTATAATGTGTCTTGATGTGGTTCTCTTTTTTTTCTTACTTGGAGTTTATTTGATGTTTATATTTTTGTATGTTATGAAAACTGGTTGCAACCATCCTGGACAACAACCCAAGACTCTGTCCCTAACAAAATCATTAAAAAAATATTAGCCAGGTGTGGTGGTACATGCTTGTAGTCCCAGCACTTTGGGAGACTGAGGTGGGAACATCATTTAAGTTTGACGTTACAGTAAAATATGATTGCACACTGCACTCTAGCGTGGGTGACAGAGCAAGACCCTACCCCTAAAATAAAAAAGATATAATTTAAAATACCAGTGTTGGGAAGTTTTCAACCATTATTTTTTCAAGTATTTTCTGTACCCCAAATATTCCATCTCTCTTCTCTTTCTGAGGCTTCCATAATGTTAATGTTTCTTTGCTTGATGGAGTAACATGGGTCTCTTAGACTCTGTTCACTTTATCTTTTTTCTTTTAATTTCTATACTCAATAATTTCCATTGTTCTGTGTTCAATATTGCTAATTTTTTTTCTTCCACTTGCTCAACTCAGCCTTTGTACTCCTCTAGAGAATCTTTCATTTCAGTTATTGTACTTTTTAGCTCCAGAATTTCTTTTTTTTTAGGTTGTCAGTCTATTAATATTTCCATCTTGTTCATACATTGTTTTGTTCTGTTTCAACTTCTCCACATCTTCTTTAGTTATCTATCTTTAGGAATACTATTTTAATTATTTTGTCTAGTAGATGCTTGTGTGCCTTGTACTTTTAACTCTGGAAATCAGATTCTCCCTCTTCTCCAGGGTTTGCTGCTTTTGGTTATTTTTTATTGTTTTTGTTTTCTTGATTGTTGTATGTTTTCTGTGCCAATAATCAGAGTGAGGTATAAACTTAAGGTCTTTTTGGATATTTTCTGATCCTATACTTTTTCCTGGGTATGTATGGTCACTTGCTAATTTTTCCTGTATGTACAGTTATTTATGAATGTTTTAACTTTTAATATCTGACTCCCAAAAGGGAAAAATAAGAATAAAAAGAGCACTGGCCCTCTCAATGTCTTTGAATTCACTTCAGCTGGTGAGAGGCTCGCAAACATAGGACAAACAACAACAGCTGCGGGCCTGTTTTTCTACACCTCTGTGACTAAAAGCAGCAATTGGTCAGAACAGAGATCCCAGCTATTTGGAGAATAGGGTCTTTATTTGGGGGAGGGGGGGCTCGTCCTGACTCCTACAAGCTGTCTGCAGATTGCTCCAGGAACACATACATAGCTGCCATGGGGCTGAAGGTGGGGGATGGGTGTCTGCTACTGTGTAAAGAGCTGAAATGGGCTAAAACTAATTATAATTTACTGTCCAAGCCTTCTCTTTGAAGTTGCAAGCCTTCCGTAGACTCCAGAATTTCAAAATAGTTACATCATACTCTGTCAGTGCAATTTTTTTCTAGATAGGGAAATTAATAGGGCTTCCTAATCCACCATCTTCCCAGAATCCCCTTTAGGATTTTTGGTTTTTTCCTTCTGCATGACATTTTCATAGTCAATAGACTTTGTACTTTTTGTTAATTTTCTCTCAAATGATATAAATCTAGCATTTATCCAGTCATACTGTCATGCTTGTCTGTTAGCCAACAGTTCACAGTTTTTAACTTGCTGGATAGGTTAGCACAATCTGGAATCATGACACACACATTTTGTTTGTTCCTTTTTTATGCAGTTCAAACCCAGTACTTTAACTTTCATGATCTAACCCAGAGTGAAAAAGTCCCTATGTCTCGTCTGTCTCCTTTATTTCCAGTTCTCAGTAGAAAGAAAATGTTTATAATAAATGAGAGACAAAAATTATTTTGGATGCCCCAAAATTTAACAAGAAAAATTTATTTAACAAAAGGTAGCATCATTTAATAGCTCACTTAGCTATGAATGAGTAGTCACTACCACATAAACATTACATGTAATTGCTTGTCATTCCCAAGATCCTCTGAGGTCTAACAGCGAGCTGGATCCTGTATATTGACAAACATAGCTGAATGCTTGCCTTTTTTTTTTTTTTTTTTTTTACGTTTTCATCAATAATTTTCAGTCGAACCCTATGATTACATGCTTGCCAGTTGTCCCCCAAAATAAGTGGTCTATAGCCTTGTTACTAATTCTTTACAATGATACTTATCGACTGGACATACTTTTACATTTCAATTTCAAGATCGCTAAGTGGAATTTTAAACATAACTTTTTTTTTCATTTTCAGTAATGATACAGAACAGATGTTCACCATCCAAAGTATGGCAGGCTTTCATATTTTTAATACTAACTTATTTTAGCCATGTGTATATATATGCATAGGTAAGAGTTATTAAACTTTATTGACATACAAAAATAGGAAAAATGCACAAAAGTAAAGGTACAGCTCCACAGTTTACTAAAAAGTAAACACTTTTGAAATGACATTTAAGTAAAAATAAAATAGCTA
>NW_022326947.1:0-4578 GCF_002776525.5 Piliocolobus tephrosceles | reverse complement strand
TAGCTATTTTATTTTTACTTAAATGTCATTTCAAAAGTGTTTACTTTTTAGTAAACTGTGGAGCTGTACCTTTACTTTTGTGCATTTTTCCTATTTTTGTATGTCAATAAAGTTTAATAACTCTTACCTATGCATATATATACACATGGCTAAAATAAGTTAGTATTAAAAATATGAAAGCCTGCCATACTTTGGATGGTGAACATCTGTTCTGTATCATTACTGAAAATGAAAAAAAAAGTTATGTTTAAAATTCCACTTAGCGATCTTGAAATTGAAATGTAAAAGTATGTCCAGTCGATAAGTATCATTGTAAAGAATTAGTAACAAGGCTATAGACCACTTATTTTGGGGGACAACTGGCAAGCATGTAATCATAGGGTTCGACTGAAAATTATTGATGAAAACGTAAAAAAAAAAAAAAAAAAAAAGGCAAGCATTCAGCTATGTTTGTCAATATACAGGATCCAGCTCGCTGTTAGACCTCAGAGGATCTTGGGAATGACAAGCAATTACATGTAATGTTTATGTGGTAGTGACTACTCATTCATAGCTAAGTGAGCTATTAAATGATGCTACCTTTTGTTAAATAAATTTTTCTTGTTAAATTTTGGGGCATCCAAAATAATTTTTGTCTCTCATTTATTATAAACATTTTCTTTCTACTGAGAACTGGAAATAAAGGAGACAGACGAGACATAGGGACTTTTTCACTCTGGGTTAGATCATGAAAGTTAAAGTACTGGGTTTGAACTGCATAAAAAAGGAACAAACAAAATGTGTGTGTCATGATTCCAGATTGTGCTAACCTATCCAGCAAGTTAAAAACTGTGAACTGTTGGCTAACAGACAAGCATGACAGTATGACTGGATAAATGCTAGATTTATATCATTTGAGAGAAAATTAACAAAAAGTACAAAGTCTATTGACTATGAAAATGTCATGCAGAAGGAAAAAACCAAAAATCCTAAAGGGGATTCTGGGAAGATGGTGGATTAGGAAGCCCTATTAATTTCCCTATCTAGAAAAAAATTGCACTGACAGAGTATGATGTAACTATTTTGAAATTCTGGAGTCTACGGAAGGCTTGCAACTTCAAAGAGAAGGCTTGGACAGTAAATTATAATTAGTTTTAGCCCATTTCAGCTCTTTACACAGTAGCAGACACCCATCCCCCACCTTCAGCCCCATGGCAGCTATGTATGTGTTCCTGGAGCAATCTGCAGACAGCTTGTAGGAGTCAGGACGAGCCCCCCCTCCCCCAAATAAAGACCCTATTCTCCAAATAGCTGGGATCTCTGTTCTGACCAATTGCTGCTTTTAGTCACAGAGGTGTAGAAAAACAGGCCCGCAGCTGTTGTTGTTTGTCCTATGTTTGCGAGCCTCTCACCAGCTGAAGTGAATTCAAAGACATTGAGAGGGCCAGTGCTCTTTTTATTCTTATTTTTCCCTTTTGGGAGTCAGATATTAAAAGTTAAAACATTCATAAATAACTGTACATACAGGAAAAATTAGCAAGTGACCATACATACCCAGGAAAAAGTATAGGATCAGAAAATATCCAAAAAGACCTTAAGTTTATACCTCACTCTGATTATTGGCACAGAAAACATACAACAATCAAGAAAACAAAAACAATAAAAAATAACCAAAAGCAGCAAACCCTGGAGAAGAGGGAGAATCTGATTTCCAGAGTTAAAAGTACAAGGCACACAAGCATCTACTAGACAAAATAATTAAAATAGTATTCCTAAAGATAGATAACTAAAGAAGATGTGGAGAAGTTGAAACAGAACAAAACAATGTATGAACAAGATGGAAATATTAATAGACTGACAACCTAAAAAAAAAGAAATTCTGGAGCTAAAAAGTACAATAACTGAAATGAAAGATTCTCTAGAGGAGTACAAAGGCTGAGTTGAGCAAGTGGAAGAAAAAAAATTAGCAATATTGAACACAGAACAATGGAAATTATTGAGTATAGAAATTAAAAGAAAAAAGATAAAGTGAACAGAGTCTAAGAGACCCATGTTACTCCATCAAGCAAAGAAACATTAACATTATGGAAGCCTCAGAAAGAGAAGAGAGATGGAATATTTGGGGTACAGAAAATACTTGAAAAAATAATGGTTGAAAACTTCCCAACACTGGTATTTTAAATTATATCTTTTTTATTTTAGGGGTAGGGTCTTGCTCTGTCACCCACGCTAGAGTGCAGTGTGCAATCATATTTTACTGTAACGTCAAACTTAAATGATGTTCCCACCTCAGTCTCCCAAAGTGCTGGGACTACAAGCATGTACCACCACACCTGGCTAATATTTTTTTAATGATTTTGTTAGGGACAGAGTCTTGGGTTGTTGTCCAGGATGGTTGCAACCAGTTTTCATAACATACAAAAATATAAACATCAAATAAACTCCAAGTAAGAAAAAAAAGAGAACCACATCAAGACACATTATAACCAAGCTTTCAAAAGACAAAAAAAAGAAACTTGAAAACAACAAGAGGGAACTTGTCTCATACAAGGATCCACAATAAGATTATCCAGATTTCTCATAAGAAGTCGAAGGCCTGAAGGCAATGGGCCAATATATTCAAAGTGCCAAAAGAAAAACAAAACAAAACAAAAAAACATCAAAACATCCAAGGAAAAAACTGTCCTTCAAAGGTGAGGAAGAAATTAAGATATTTGCAGGTAAACAAAGTTAAAGGAGTTTGTTACCATTAGATTTGCCTTGCAAGAAATACCAAAGTGGCCATGAAGGGTGAAATGAAAGGGCAGTGAAAAAGTAACTTGAAGCTTCAGAAAGAACTCACTAAAGGTAGATACATGGGTGATTATAAAATCTTGTATTATTTGGAAAAATAGTTTGTAACTCCACTTTTTGGTTTCTGCATAATTTAAGAGACTAATATATTTTAAAAACAATTATTACTCTACAAGCTAGTATTATTGTAACTTTAGTTTGTAAATCAATATTTCATACATAATTTAAGAGACTAATGTATTTAGAATAATTATTCATTTGTGTTTTGGAGCACACAATGTATAAAGACAGAAGTTTGTGACACAAACAACTGAAAGCGGTGAGGATGGAGCTGTTAAGGGAGCAAAGTTTTTACATGTTAATTTTAAGATGCCGTAAGTTTAAATTAGAGTCTATAATTTTAGGATATTAAATGTAATCTTCATGGTAACTAAAAGAAAATAGCTATAGAATATAGACAAAATGAGAAAGGAATTTAAACATTTCAATACAAAATAATCAACTAAACACAAAAGAAGACAGTAATGCAGAAAACGAGGGACAAAAAAGATGCAAGACATGTAGAAAACAAATAACAAAATGACAGAAGGAAGTATTTATTAGTAATTACTTTAAATGTAAATGAACTAAGCTCTCCAATCGAAAGATAGACATTTGCAGACTGGATTTTAAAAACATAATCCAATTATGTGTTGTCTATAAGACTCACTTGAGATTTAAGGAGCCAAAAATATTAAAAGTAAAAGGACAGAAAATGATACTTCATGCAAGTATTAAAAGACAGCAGAATAGGCTATGGTAATTGTCAGGCCTCTGAGAAACATAAAGTTGTACACATGTATTTAACATATGTAGTTGTATACATTTGCTGTACTAATATAGTATGTGTATTATAAAACAAACTCAAAGTAGAAATTTCAGAGAGGTAAAGTTGAAATAAAATATTTTGTTCAATGCAAATTTTTAAAAAAATATTTAAGGCAAAATTTTATTTCATTTATTAATAATATATTGAGAAAACAATGGAATGGTTTTAATATTTTTTTAAATTTTTATTTAACACTTTATGATACAGCGATTCAATTGTTTGCTTTATAACTAAGTTCATTTGTGTACTGAGTTTTCATGGCTGTCACCACTGAAAACGAAGTGCCACAAAGCCATGTGGATCCAAGCAGGAAAAGTATATTGTTAATCACTCTAAGTCATGATGAATATGTTTCAAAATTATCTACCAATTGTGCAAATATTTGTTAAAAATGGCTAATAAAGTTTTATCCACCTTGATGTCAAATTATTTTTAAACCATAAACTGGCTGAGCATGGTGGCTTATGCCTGTAATCCCTGCATTTTGGGAGGTTGAGGCAGGAGAATCACTTCAGGCCAGGAGTTTGAGACAAGCCTGAGCAATATAGTGAGGACCTGTTTCTAATAAATAAATAAAAAGCCAGGAGTGGTGGTGGGTGCCTGCAGTCCCAGCTACTCAGGAAGCTGAGGCCGGAGGATGGCTTTAGTCCAGGAAGTCAAGGCTATAGTGAGCTATGATTGTGCCACTGCACTCCAGGTCTGGGCAACAGAGAGAGACCCTGTCTCTATAGGAAAGAAAAAAGAAAAGAAAAGAGAGAAAGAGAGAAAAGAAAAGAAAAAAGAAAAGGAAAGAAAGAAAACAAAAGGAAGGAAAGAAGAAAGGGAGGGAGGGAGAGAAGAAAGAGAAAGAAAGGAAAGAAAGAAAGAAAGAAAGAGAAAGAAAGAAAGAAAGAAAGAAAGAAAGAAAGAAAGAAAGAAAGAAAGAAAGAAAGAAAGAA
>NW_022326946.1:0-4082 GCF_002776525.5 Piliocolobus tephrosceles | reverse complement strand
AAAGTAAACACTTTTGAAATGACATTTAAGTAAAAATAAAATAGCTAGCACAACAGGAATTTGCTTTTTGTTCTCCTAATCAGTACCTACCTTTCTGTTTCCCTAAACTACCAGGTGTATACAGTATACATTTTTTGTGTATGGCATTTTTTGCTCAATGTGATGTTTGCGAAAGTCATTCACTGCTGTATAGTGTTTCATTGTGTCATTATACCACCATGTATTTGTACATTCCATTGTTGACAGACACTTATGTTAGAGTTCTTGACTCTATATGAGTAATGTTGAAATGGATAAACTATTATTTATGTCTCTCATTCACACATGCATGCATTTCTACTTGTTACATAGCTACAGTTGGTATAGCTACTTAATAAAATGTGCTTATATTCTACTTTAACATGTAATAATAATATTCCAGGGTGCTTGTAAAATTGCACTCTAGCAAGCATTGTGTGACAGATGTATTACTCCACATTCTCACCAACACTTGGTATTGTTAGTCTTTTTAATATTAGCTGTTCTTGTGAGCATGTAGCTCTGTCACATTGTAGCTTTAATTTGCATTTCCTTGATTACTTGTAAAATGGAGTACTTCACATATTTTTGAGCAATTTAGCTATCCTTTTTCGGTGAAGTATCCTTTCAGGTCTAATGCCTAATTATATTGGGTATTCTGGCTTTTTCTTATTGGTTTATGTGACATGGAACCTTTGTTATAATGGTTAATATTGTAAGAGCTGAAGCACTATACTCCTTTCAAGTTTCTGATGTGAATGATTTGTCCATTGCTTTTCTTTAAATCATTCTGCTAGGGTTTATCAATTTCATTGTCTTTCAAATAATCAACTTTTACCTTTAATCTTTGTTGCTATTTTCTATTGAATAATTTTTTTCCATTAATTTTTTTCTCTTGTCTTTTTTATTTCCTTCTTTCTTGAGGGGTAATTAGCTGTTGTTTTGTTAATTTGTAAAAAACAAGATCATTAGCTTTTAGTCTTTCTGATTTTCTAACATATGCATTGAAAGCTATAAATTTCACTGTAAAACCCACAAATTTTGATAGAATTTCATAATTTTATCATTATAATTTCTTATTTCCATTGTGATTTTTTTTCTGTGAGTTATTGACTATTTAAAAGTTATTTCTTAATTACTACATAGAAGGCTTTTCTATCTTTGTGATTGATGTCTAGATTAACTATTACTGTGGGGGCCAAAGAACATACTCCACATATTACAACTTTTCAAATATGTTGAGACTTGCTTTATGGTCCAATTTCTAGTTAATTTAGGTAAATGTTTTAAATGCTCTTAAAAATAATGTATATTTTTAAGTTATTGAATTTAATAATCTACATAGATCACTTAAGTAAGTTTTGTGAATCAGCTAGTTCATATCTTTTATACCTTTACTGAAGTTTTATTCAGTTTGTTCATTTTATAAGTTAATAAGTGTTTTAAAATCTCCCATGATAGCTGTGAATATGTATGTAACTCCTTTAAGTTCTATTTTTGTTGTCTACATTTTGAGGCCATGTTATGAGGTTCATACACAGATAGAATTGTCACATCTTCCTTGTGCATTGAAGTTTTTCATTGGAAATTGACCTTTTGTTATTTGGTAATGGTATGGCTGATATCAATAGAACTCAGTATAGCTTTCTTTTAGCTATGTTTGCATGGTATATCTCTTGCATTCTTTTACTTTTGGTAGCCTCATGTTCTTACAAGCATTATATAGCTAGGCTAAAAATCTGTATCTTTAAGTTGAATATACTTTATTTACATTTGCAGTAATTCTGTTTTAAATTTTAAATGTCCCATATTATTTACTTTCTATTTGCCCCTCCTGTCCTAGATTCTCTTTTCTCTTCATACTTGCCTTGTAAATTGATGTAAAAAAAATTATTCTATCTTCCCACATATTTCAAAGCATGCACAATTTGCTATTTTGAAATACTTATTGTAAAAATTTTAGAAAATATACAAAGTACAGCAAAATTTTATCACAGAGTATCATTTAATAATTATATTTCTTTCCAGTCACTTCTTTAAGGTGTGTACATAATTTTATATCCTTTCTTGAAAAGTATATATAATAATTTTTAATGTAGCTATCTTTTTTCCAAAACACTATTTAATATTGAAATGCTAATGCATTATAAATGACATTAGTGTGTATGTAAAATAATATATGTAACTGTAAAACATTTTTACATATATACAATTTTACATATTTTAAGTCTCTTTGTATTATTAAACAAAAGATTTCACAGATCTTTGCCTATTATATTTCCTCAGAATCTGCAGGAATTATTTTAAACATTGTACCTTTAAATATTTCTCAGATTCATAATTTTATGAATTATTATAATTAAAATTCTCATTATAAAGTTTAATCATGGATACAATTAAGTGAAAGTCCCAAACTTATAATTAGTTATTATTAATAATTCTCTGTGTACATGTATACAATCAGATATTTTGTCATTCTTGGTATTCTATCAGATATCTGTTTAAAATTATGAATCACAATGTACAAAATATCAAATCTGATACACTTTGAACTTACTGTCCTGTTTTTACACAATCAGTCAATAGGATGGTCATATCTGCAAAAGTAAAAGCCAATTAGGTGAGGTGGAAAAAGTCTGATTGTTGATTCAATAACAGGATTTCCAAAATAATGTTTGGATAATGGAATTGTTTCATTCCGTCATCATTTCTAACAAATAGTTTTAACATGACCAAGCATACATGTGCTTTACCTTACCTTAACTAATCAGGCTGATCAGCAGCCAGTTGTTCATCCCACAATATTCACTGCTGTTTGGCAAAATGGAACAGTCACCTTACATCCTTCTGGATGTGATAACTCAATGCACACATTCTCGCCTTTTGTCCATACTTGTGTTCCTGAGATGATCGCTTACCCCAAGAAAGGTTCAATTAGGATCAAGAAGAATCCACTCCATTCTAGGACTTTTGATTGTGTTGTTGGGGGAAGTAAACTCTTCCACTTGTCTGCTCTATGGTGTTATGATCTCAAAGCTTCCAGGGACCACAAAAACGGAGTTTAAAATTGAAACTGTGAAAGTAGAAATCAGGCTGGATGATGGGAAGAGACATCATGTCCTGAAGGCATCACCTGAGCCCTGGATCCAGTTATGCCTGAAGATGATGTATTCCTACTCTTTTAGTAAATGAGTCCATTCCTAATCTTTTAGTACATGAGTCAGTAAACACCTTTCTTTTCCAGTAGATCAATTTGAGTCAGACTTTCTGTCACTCACAATTGAAAGTCCTAACTTCAAGGATCCTACACTTTCCTTCATAGCACTGGTCCCATGTGAGGTTACTATTACTTCAGTGCCAACCTCTGTCAGTAGACTATAGTCTGTATGCAAACAGCACCAGCATCTCATTTGTTCAGAGCTGCATTTCCAATACCTAGAACAATTCTGAGCCATTATTGGTACCTGATAATATTGAATGACTGAATAAATAAACCAAGCATTTTCTTAACCATGTTCCCAAAGGTATCAATAAATGAACACCATGGAGCTATTTTTACGTGCATGAAAGTTGTTTCGAGATGAAAATACATACATATAGATGTATATATAGTTGTGCACTTAAATTTGTATATAGTAGTCATTTCCACAGAATCAAAGATTGCGTGTGATCTCTGACATGAATGAAAACAATGCCGCTTTCTTTGTTCTGTGAACTTGGAAAAACTGTTTCTTTTAGTCTCTGTTTGCTTACCAGTGAAAAGTGCTTACCTCAAGGTAGATATTTGTATACAGTAATCTCTTGGTAAACAGAATTATTACTAGTACAAGGAACTAACTAGATAACCAGAAGAGAAGAGAGAACCATATAGTCAGTTCAAAACCAAAGTGCTTGCGTGGACAAAAGCAAAGGCCAGGGCTGCATAACACTGACATTTTTATTAGAATTCATTTGTAACAAATGGAACTTGTGTCAGCAAGGAACTGATTTTCATACAGACTTCTTTCGCCACCAATATAACGAAGTAAGAAAATAAAAAGCACGCCTTTCATTCTGTAAAACAT
>NW_022326945.1:0-4082 GCF_002776525.5 Piliocolobus tephrosceles | reverse complement strand
ATGTTTTACAGAATGAAAGGCGTGCTTTTTATTTTCTTACTTCGTTATATTGGTGGCGAAAGAAGTCTGTATGAAAATCAGTTCCTTGCTGACACAAGTTCCATTTGTTACAAATGAATTCTAATAAAAATGTCAGTGTTATGCAGCCCTGGCCTTTGCTTTTGTCCACGCAAGCACTTTGGTTTTGAACTGACTATATGGTTCTCTCTTCTCTTCTGGTTATCTAGTTAGTTCCTTGTACTAGTAATAATTCTGTTTACCAAGAGATTACTGTATACAAATATCTACCTTGAGGTAAGCACTTTTCACTGGTAAGCAAACAGAGACTAAAAGAAACAGTTTTTCCAAGTTCACAGAACAAAGAAAGCGGCATTGTTTTCATTCATGTCAGAGATCACACGCAATCTTTGATTCTGTGGAAATGACTACTATATACAAATTTAAGTGCACAACTATATATACATCTATATGTATGTATTTTCATCTCGAAACAACTTTCATGCACGTAAAAATAGCTCCATGGTGTTCATTTATTGATACCTTTGGGAACATGGTTAAGAAAATGCTTGGTTTATTTATTCAGTCATTCAATATTATCAGGTACCAATAATGGCTCAGAATTGTTCTAGGTATTGGAAATGCAGCTCTGAACAAATGAGATGCTGGTGCTGTTTGCATACAGACTATAGTCTACTGACAGAGGTTGGCACTGAAGTAATAGTAACCTCACATGGGACCAGTGCTATGAAGGAAAGTGTAGGATCCTTGAAGTTAGGACTTTCAATTGTGAGTGACAGAAAGTCTGACTCAAATTGATCTACTGGAAAAGAAAGGTGTTTACTGACTCATGTACTAAAAGATTAGGAATGGACTCATTTACTAAAAGAGTAGGAATACATCATCTTCAGGCATAACTGGATCCAGGGCTCAGGTGATGCCTTCAGGACATGATGTCTCTTCCCATCATCCAGCCTGATTTCTACTTTCACAGTTTCAATTTTAAACTCCGTTTTTGTGGTCCCTGGAAGCTTTGAGATCATAACACCATAGAGCAGACAAGTGGAAGAGTTTACTTCCCCCAACAACACAATCAAAAGTCCTAGAATGGAGTGGATTCTTCTTGATCCTAATTGAACCTTTCTTGGGGTAAGCGATCATCTCAGGAACACAAGTATGGACAAAAGGCGAGAATGTGTGCATTGAGTTATCACATCCAGAAGGATGTAAGGTGACTGTTCCATTTTGCCAAACAGCAGTGAATATTGTGGGATGAACAACTGGCTGCTGATCAGCCTGATTAGTTAAGGTAAGGTAAAGCACATGTATGCTTGGTCATGTTAAAACTATTTGTTAGAAATGATGACGGAATGAAACAATTCCATTATCCAAACATTATTTTGGAAATCCTGTTATTGAATCAACAATCAGACTTTTTCCACCTCACCTAATTGGCTTTTACTTTTGCAGATATGACCATCCTATTGACTGATTGTGTAAAAACAGGACAGTAAGTTCAAAGTGTATCAGATTTGATATTTTGTACATTGTGATTCATAATTTTAAACAGATATCTGATAGAATACCAAGAATGACAAAATATCTGATTGTATACATGTACACAGAGAATTATTAATAATAACTAATTATAAGTTTGGGACTTTCACTTAATTGTATCCATGATTAAACTTTATAATGAGAATTTTAATTATAATAATTCATAAAATTATGAATCTGAGAAATATTTAAAGGTACAATGTTTAAAATAATTCCTGCAGATTCTGAGGAAATATAATAGGCAAAGATCTGTGAAATCTTTTGTTTAATAATACAAAGAGACTTAAAATATGTAAAATTGTATATATGTAAAAATGTTTTACAGTTACATATATTATTTTACATACACACTAATGTCATTTATAATGCATTAGCATTTCAATATTAAATAGTGTTTTGGAAAAAAGATAGCTACATTAAAAATTATTATATATACTTTTCAAGAAAGGATATAAAATTATGTACACACCTTAAAGAAGTGACTGGAAAGAAATATAATTATTAAATGATACTCTGTGATAAAATTTTGCTGTACTTTGTATATTTTCTAAAATTTTTACAATAAGTATTTCAAAATAGCAAATTGTGCATGCTTTGAAATATGTGGGAAGATAGAATAATTTTTTTTACATCAATTTACAAGGCAAGTATGAAGAGAAAAGAGAATCTAGGACAGGAGGGGCAAATAGAAAGTAAATAATATGGGACATTTAAAATTTAAAACAGAATTACTGCAAATGTAAATAAAGTATATTCAACTTAAAGATACAGATTTTTAGCCTAGCTATATAATGCTTGTAAGAACATGAGGCTACCAAAAGTAAAAGAATGCAAGAGATATACCATGCAAACATAGCTAAAAGAAAGCTATACTGAGTTCTATTGATATCAGCCATACCATTACCAAATAACAAAAGGTCAATTTCCAATGAAAAACTTCAATGCACAAGGAAGATGTGACAATTCTATCTGTGTATGAACCTCATAACATGGCCTCAAAATGTAGACAACAAAAATAGAACTTAAAGGAGTTACATACATATTCACAGCTATCATGGGAGATTTTAAAACACTTATTAACTTATAAAATGAACAAACTGAATAAAACTTCAGTAAAGGTATAAAAGATATGAACTAGCTGATTCACAAAACTTACTTAAGTGATCTATGTAGATTATTAAATTCAATAACTTAAAAATATACATTATTTTTAAGAGCATTTAAAACATTTACCTAAATTAACTAGAAATTGGACCATAAAGCAAGTCTCAACATATTTGAAAAGTTGTAATATGTGGAGTATGTTCTTTGGCCCCCACAGTAATAGTTAATCTAGACATCAATCACAAAGATAGAAAAGCCTTCTATGTAGTAATTAAGAAATAACTTTTAAATAGTCAATAACTCACAGAAAAAAAATCACAATGGAAATAAGAAATTATAATGATAAAATTATGAAATTCTATCAAAATTTGTGGGTTTTACAGTGAAATTTATAGCTTTCAATGCATATGTTAGAAAATCAGAAAGACTAAAAGCTAATGATCTTGTTTTTTACAAATTAACAAAACAACAGCTAATTACCCCTCAAGAAAGAAGGAAATAAAAAAGACAAGAGAAAAAAATTAATGGAAAAAAATTATTCAATAGAAAATAGCAACAAAGATTAAAGGTAAAAGTTGATTATTTGAAAGACAATGAAATTGATAAACCCTAGCAGAATGATTTAAAGAAAAGCAATGGACAAATCATTCACATCAGAAACTTGAAAGGAGTATAGTGCTTCAGCTCTTACAATATTAACCATTATAACAAAGGTTCCATGTCACATAAACCAATAAGAAAAAGCCAGAATACCCAATATAATTAGGCATTAGACCTGAAAGGATACTTCACCGAAAAAGGATAGCTAAATTGCTCAAAAATATGTGAAGTACTCCATTTTACAAGTAATCAAGGAAATGCAAATTAAAGCTACAATGTGACAGAGCTACATGCTCACAAGAACAGCTAATATTAAAAAGACTAACAATACCAAGTGTTGGTGAGAATGTGGAGTAATACATCTGTCACACAATGCTTGCTAGAGTGCAATTTTACAAGCACCCTGGAATATTATTATTACATGTTAAAGTAGAATATAAGCACATTTTATTAAGTAGCTATACCAACTGTAGCTATGTAACAAGTAGAAATGCATGCATGTGTGAATGAGAGACATAAATAATAGTTTATCCATTTCAACATTACTCATATAGAGTCAAGAACTCTAACATAAGTGTCTGTCAACAATGGAATGTACAAATACATGGTGGTATAATGACACAATGAAACACTATACAGCAGTGAATGACTTTCGCAAACATCACATTGAGCAAAAAATGCCATACACAAAAAATGTATACTGTATACACCTGGTAGTTTAGGGAAACAGAAAGGTAGGTACTGATTAGGAGAACAAAAAGCAAATTCCTGTTGTGCTAGCTATTTTATTTTTACTTAAATGTCATTTCAAAAGTGTTTACTTT
>NW_022326944.1:0-4083 GCF_002776525.5 Piliocolobus tephrosceles | reverse complement strand
AAAGTAAACACTTTTGAAATGACATTTAAGTAAAAATAAAATAGCTAGCACAACAGGAATTTGCTTTTTGTTCTCCTAATCAGTACCTACCTTTCTGTTTCCCTAAACTACCAGGTGTATACAGTATACATTTTTTGTGTATGGCATTTTTTGCTCAATGTGATGTTTGCGAAAGTCATTCACTGCTGTATAGTGTTTCATTGTGTCATTATACCACCATGTATTTGTACATTCCATTGTTGACAGACACTTATGTTAGAGTTCTTGACTCTATATGAGTAATGTTGAAATGGATAAACTATTATTTATGTCTCTCATTCACACATGCATGCATTTCTACTTGTTACATAGCTACAGTTGGTATAGCTACTTAATAAAATGTGCTTATATTCTACTTTAACATGTAATAATAATATTCCAGGGTGCTTGTAAAATTGCACTCTAGCAAGCATTGTGTGACAGATGTATTACTCCACATTCTCACCAACACTTGGTATTGTTAGTCTTTTTAATATTAGCTGTTCTTGTGAGCATGTAGCTCTGTCACATTGTAGCTTTAATTTGCATTTCCTTGATTACTTGTAAAATGGAGTACTTCACATATTTTTGAGCAATTTAGCTATCCTTTTTCGGTGAAGTATCCTTTCAGGTCTAATGCCTAATTATATTGGGTATTCTGGCTTTTTCTTATTGGTTTATGTGACATGGAACCTTTGTTATAATGGTTAATATTGGTAAGAGCTGAAGCACTATACTCCTTTCAAGTTTCTGATGTGAATGATTTGTCCATTGCTTTTCTTTAAATCATTCTGCTAGGGTTTATCAATTTCATTGTCTTTCAAATAATCAACTTTTACCTTTAATCTTTGTTGCTATTTTCTATTGAATAATTTTTTTCCATTAATTTTTTTCTCTTGTCTTTTTTATTTCCTTCTTTCTTGAGGGGTAATTAGCTGTTGTTTTGTTAATTTGTAAAAAACAAGATCATTAGCTTTTAGTCTTTCTGATTTTCTAACATATGCATTGAAAGCTATAAATTTCACTGTAAAACCCACAAATTTTGATACAATTTCATAATTTTATCATTATAATTTCTTATTTCCATTGTGATTTTTTTTCTGTGAGTTATTGACTATTTAAAAGTTATTTCTTAATTACTACATAGAAGGCTTTTCTATCTTTGTGATTGATGTCTAGATTAACTATTACTGTGGGGGCCAAAGAACATACTCCACATATTACAACTTTTCAAATATGTTGAGACTTGCTTTATGGTCCAATTTCTAGTTAATTTAGGTAAATGTTTTAAATGCTCTTAAAAATAATGTATATTTTTAAGTTATTGAATTTAATAATCTACATAGATCACTTAAGTAAGTTTTGTGAATCAGCTAGTTCATATCTTTTATACCTTTACTGAAGTTTTATTCAGTTTGTTCATTTTATAAGTTAATAAGTGTTTTAAAATCTCCCATGATAGCTGTGAATATGTATGTAACTCCTTTAAGTTCTATTTTTGTTGTCTACATTTTGAGGCCATGTTATGAGGTTCATACACAGATAGAATTGTCACATCTTCCTTGTGCATTGAAGTTTTTCATTGGAAATTGACCTTTTGTTATTTGGTAATGGTATGGCTGATATCAATATAACTCAGTATAGCTTTCTTTTGGCTATGTTTGCATGGTATATCTCTTGCATTCTTTTACTTTTGGTAGCCTCATGTTCTTACAAGCATTATATAGCTAGGCTAAAAATCTGTATCTTTAAGTTGAATATACTTTATTTACATTTGCAGTAATTCTGTTTTAAATTTTAAATGTCCCATATTATTTACTTTCTATTTGCCCCTCCTGTCCTAGATTCTCTTTTCTCTTCATACTTGCCTTGTAAATTGATTTTAAAAAAATTATTCTATCTTCCCACATATTTCAAAGCATGCACAATTTGCTATTTTGAAATACTTATTGTAAAAATTTTAGAAAATATACAAAGTACAGCAAAATTTTATCACAGAGTATCATTTAATAATTATATTTCTTTCCAGTCACTTCTTTAAGGTGTGTACATAATTTTATATCCTTTCTTGAAAAGTATATGTAATAATTTTTAATGTAGCTATCTTTTTTCCAAAACACTATTTAATATTGAAATGCTAATGCATTATAAATGACATTAGTGTGTATGTAAAATAATATATGTAACTGTAAAACATTTTTACATATATACAATTTTACATATTTTAAGTCTCTTTGTATTATTAAACAAAAGATTTCACAGGTCTTTGCCTATTATATTTCCTCAGAATCTGCAGGAATTATTTTAAACATTGTACCTTTAAATATTTCTCAGATTCATAATTTTATGAATTATTATAATTAAAATTCTCATTATAAAGTTTAATCATGGATACAATTAAGTGAAAGTCCCAAACTTATAATTAGTTATTATTAATAATTCTCTGTGTACATGTATACAATCAGATATTTTGTCATTCTTGGTATTCTATCAGATATCTGTTTAAAATTATGAATCACAATGTACAAAATATCAAATCTGATACACTTTGAACTTACTGTCCTGTTTTTACACAATCAGTCAATAGGATGGTCATATCTGCAAAAGTAAAAGCCAATTAGGTGAGGTGGAAAAAGTCTGATTGTTGATTCAATAACAGGATTTCCAAAATAATGTTTGGATAATGGAATTGTTTCATTCCGTCATCATTTCTAACAAATAGTTTTAACATGACCAAGCATACATGTGCTTTACCTTACCTTAACTAATCAGGCTGATCAGCAGCCAGTTGTTCATCCCACAATATTCACTGCTGTTTGGCAAAATGGAACAGTCACCTTACATCCTTCTGGATGTGATAACTCAATGCACACATTCTCGCCTTTTGTCCATACTTGTGTTCCTGAGATGATCGCTTACCCCAAGAAAGGTTCAATTAGGATCAAGAAGAATCCACTCCATTCTAGGACTTTTGATTGTGTTGTTGGGGGAAGTAAACTCTTCCACTTGTCTGCTCTATGGTGTTATGATCTCAAAGCTTCCAGGGACCACAAAAACGGAGTTTAAAATTGAAACTGTGAAAGTAGAAATCAGGCTGGATGATGGGAAGAGACATCATGTCCTGAAGGCATCACCTGAGCCCTGAATCCAGTTATGCCTGAAGATGATGTATTCCTACTCTTTTAGTAAATGAGTCCATTCCTAATCTTTTAGTACATGAGTCAGTAAACACCTTTCTTTTCCAGTAGATCAATTTGAGTCAGACTTTCTGTCACTCACAATTGAAAGTCCTAACTTCAAGGATCCTACACTTTCCTTCATAGCACTGGTCCCATGTGAGGTTAC
Source organism: Piliocolobus tephrosceles (assembly GCF_002776525.5). Taxonomy (NCBI): domain Eukaryota; kingdom Metazoa; phylum Chordata; class Mammalia; order Primates; family Cercopithecidae; genus Piliocolobus; species Piliocolobus tephrosceles. The sequence continues at coordinate 720 of NW_022326944.1, read as the reverse complement.
TATTACTTCAGTGCCAACCTCTGTCAGTAGACTATAGTCTGTATGCAAACAGCACCAGCATCTCATTTGTTCAGAGCTGCATTTCCAATACCTAGAACAATTCTGAGCCATTATTGGTACCTGATAATATTGAATGACTGAATAAATAAACCAAGCATTTTCTTAACCATGTTCCCAAAGGTATCAATAAATGAACACCATGGAGCTATTTTTACGTGCATGAAAGTTGTTTCGAGATGAAAATACATACATATAGATGTATATATAGTTGTGCACTTAAATTTGTATATAGTAGTCATTTCCACAGAATCAAAGATTGCGTGTGATCTCTGACATGAATGAAAACAATGCCGCTTTCTTTGTTCTGTGAACTTGGAAAAACTGTTTCTTTTAGTCTCTGTTTGCTTACCAGTGAAAAGTGCTTACCTCAAGGTAGATATTTGTATACAGTAATCTCTTGGTAAACAGAATTATTACTAGTACAAGGAACTAACTAGATAACCAGAAGAGAAGAGAGAACCATATAGTCAGTTCAAAACCAAAGTGCTTGCGTGGACAAAAGCAAAGGCCAGGGCTGCATGACACTGACATTTTTATTAGAATTCATTTGTAACAAATGGAACTTGTGTCAGCAAGGAACTGATTTTCATACAGACTTCTTTCGCCACCAATATAACGAAGTAAGAAAATAAAAAGCACGCCTTTCATTCTGTAAAACAT
>NW_022326942.1:0-4083 GCF_002776525.5 Piliocolobus tephrosceles | reverse complement strand
ATGTTTTACAGAATGAAAGGCGTGCTTTTTATTTTCTTACTTCGTTATATTGGTGGCGAAAGAAGTCTGTATGAAAATCAGTTCCTTGCTGACACAAGTTCCATTTGTTACAAATGAATTCTAATAAAAATGTCAGTGTCATGCAGCCCTGGCCTTTGCTTTTGTCCACGCAAGCACTTTGGTTTTGAACTGACTATATGGTTCTCTCTTCTCTTCTGGTTATCTAGTTAGTTCCTTGTACTAGTAATAATTCTGTTTACCAAGAGATTACTGTATACAAATATCTACCTTGAGGTAAGCACTTTTCACTGGTAAGCAAACAGAGACTAAAAGAAACAGTTTTTCCAAGTTCACAGAACAAAGAAAGCGGCATTGTTTTCATTCATGTCAGAGATCACACGCAATCTTTGATTCTGTGGAAATGACTACTATATACAAATTTAAGTGCACAACTATATATACATCTATATGTATGTATTTTCATCTCGAAACAACTTTCATGCACGTAAAAATAGCTCCATGGTGTTCATTTATTGATACCTTTGGGAACATGGTTAAGAAAATGCTTGGTTTATTTATTCAGTCATTCAATATTATCAGGTACCAATAATGGCTCAGAATTGTTCTAGGTATTGGAAATGCAGCTCTGAACAAATGAGATGCTGGTGCTGTTTGCATACAGACTATAGTCTACTGACAGAGGTTGGCACTGAAGTAATAGTAACCTCACATGGGACCAGTGCTATGAAGGAAAGTGTAGGATCCTTGAAGTTAGGACTTTCAATTGTGAGTGACAGAAAGTCTGACTCAAATTGATCTACTGGAAAAGAAAGGTGTTTACTGACTCATGTACTAAAAGATTAGGAATGGACTCATTTACTAAAAGAGTAGGAATACATCATCTTCAGGCATAACTGGATTCAGGGCTCAGGTGATGCCTTCAGGACATGATGTCTCTTCCCATCATCCAGCCTGATTTCTACTTTCACAGTTTCAATTTTAAACTCCGTTTTTGTGGTCCCTGGAAGCTTTGAGATCATAACACCATAGAGCAGACAAGTGGAAGAGTTTACTTCCCCCAACAACACAATCAAAAGTCCTAGAATGGAGTGGATTCTTCTTGATCCTAATTGAACCTTTCTTGGGGTAAGCGATCATCTCAGGAACACAAGTATGGACAAAAGGCGAGAATGTGTGCATTGAGTTATCACATCCAGAAGGATGTAAGGTGACTGTTCCATTTTGCCAAACAGCAGTGAATATTGTGGGATGAACAACTGGCTGCTGATCAGCCTGATTAGTTAAGGTAAGGTAAAGCACATGTATGCTTGGTCATGTTAAAACTATTTGTTAGAAATGATGACGGAATGAAACAATTCCATTATCCAAACATTATTTTGGAAATCCTGTTATTGAATCAACAATCAGACTTTTTCCACCTCACCTAATTGGCTTTTACTTTTGCAGATATGACCATCCTATTGACTGATTGTGTAAAAACAGGACAGTAAGTTCAAAGTGTATCAGATTTGATATTTTGTACATTGTGATTCATAATTTTAAACAGATATCTGATAGAATACCAAGAATGACAAAATATCTGATTGTATACATGTACACAGAGAATTATTAATAATAACTAATTATAAGTTTGGGACTTTCACTTAATTGTATCCATGATTAAACTTTATAATGAGAATTTTAATTATAATAATTCATAAAATTATGAATCTGAGAAATATTTAAAGGTACAATGTTTAAAATAATTCCTGCAGATTCTGAGGAAATATAATAGGCAAAGACCTGTGAAATCTTTTGTTTAATAATACAAAGAGACTTAAAATATGTAAAATTGTATATATGTAAAAATGTTTTACAGTTACATATATTATTTTACATACACACTAATGTCATTTATAATGCATTAGCATTTCAATATTAAATAGTGTTTTGGAAAAAAGATAGCTACATTAAAAATTATTACATATACTTTTCAAGAAAGGATATAAAATTATGTACACACCTTAAAGAAGTGACTGGAAAGAAATATAATTATTAAATGATACTCTGTGATAAAATTTTGCTGTACTTTGTATATTTTCTAAAATTTTTACAATAAGTATTTCAAAATAGCAAATTGTGCATGCTTTGAAATATGTGGGAAGATAGAATAATTTTTTTAAAATCAATTTACAAGGCAAGTATGAAGAGAAAAGAGAATCTAGGACAGGAGGGGCAAATAGAAAGTAAATAATATGGGACATTTAAAATTTAAAACAGAATTACTGCAAATGTAAATAAAGTATATTCAACTTAAAGATACAGATTTTTAGCCTAGCTATATAATGCTTGTAAGAACATGAGGCTACCAAAAGTAAAAGAATGCAAGAGATATACCATGCAAACATAGCCAAAAGAAAGCTATACTGAGTTATATTGATATCAGCCATACCATTACCAAATAACAAAAGGTCAATTTCCAATGAAAAACTTCAATGCACAAGGAAGATGTGACAATTCTATCTGTGTATGAACCTCATAACATGGCCTCAAAATGTAGACAACAAAAATAGAACTTAAAGGAGTTACATACATATTCACAGCTATCATGGGAGATTTTAAAACACTTATTAACTTATAAAATGAACAAACTGAATAAAACTTCAGTAAAGGTATAAAAGATATGAACTAGCTGATTCACAAAACTTACTTAAGTGATCTATGTAGATTATTAAATTCAATAACTTAAAAATATACATTATTTTTAAGAGCATTTAAAACATTTACCTAAATTAACTAGAAATTGGACCATAAAGCAAGTCTCAACATATTTGAAAAGTTGTAATATGTGGAGTATGTTCTTTGGCCCCCACAGTAATAGTTAATCTAGACATCAATCACAAAGATAGAAAAGCCTTCTATGTAGTAATTAAGAAATAACTTTTAAATAGTCAATAACTCACAGAAAAAAAATCACAATGGAAATAAGAAATTATAATGATAAAATTATGAAATTGTATCAAAATTTGTGGGTTTTACAGTGAAATTTATAGCTTTCAATGCATATGTTAGAAAATCAGAAAGACTAAAAGCTAATGATCTTGTTTTTTACAAATTAACAAAACAACAGCTAATTACCCCTCAAGAAAGAAGGAAATAAAAAAGACAAGAGAAAAAAATTAATGGAAAAAAATTATTCAATAGAAAATAGCAACAAAGATTAAAGGTAAAAGTTGATTATTTGAAAGACAATGAAATTGATAAACCCTAGCAGAATGATTTAAAGAAAAGCAATGGACAAATCATTCACATCAGAAACTTGAAAGGAGTATAGTGCTTCAGCTCTTACCAATATTAACCATTATAACAAAGGTTCCATGTCACATAAACCAATAAGAAAAAGCCAGAATACCCAATATAATTAGGCATTAGACCTGAAAGGATACTTCACCGAAAAAGGATAGCTAAATTGCTCAAAAATATGTGAAGTACTCCATTTTACAAGTAATCAAGGAAATGCAAATTAAAGCTACAATGTGACAGAGCTACATGCTCACAAGAACAGCTAATATTAAAAAGACTAACAATACCAAGTGTTGGTGAGAATGTGGAGTAATACATCTGTCACACAATGCTTGCTAGAGTGCAATTTTACAAGCACCCTGGAATATTATTATTACATGTTAAAGTAGAATATAAGCACATTTTATTAAGTAGCTATACCAACTGTAGCTATGTAACAAGTAGAAATGCATGCATGTGTGAATGAGAGACATAAATAATAGTTTATCCATTTCAACATTACTCATATAGAGTCAAGAACTCTAACATAAGTGTCTGTCAACAATGGAATGTACAAATACATGGTGGTATAATGACACAATGAAACACTATACAGCAGTGAATGACTTTCGCAAACATCACATTGAGCAAAAAATGCCATACACAAAAAATGTATACTGTATACACCTGGTAGTTTAGGGAAACAGAAAGGTAGGTACTGATTAGGAGAACAAAAAGCAAATTCCTGTTGTGCTAGCTATTTTATTTTTACTTAAATGTCATTTCAAAAGTGTTTACTTT
>NW_022326941.1:0-11234 GCF_002776525.5 Piliocolobus tephrosceles | reverse complement strand
TAACGAAGTAAGAAAATAAAAAGCACGCCTTTCATTCTGTAAAACATTTTTGCGTACTACTAATTAGAGGTAATTGTATTTTTTTAACAAGCCATTTTACAAGTTATTTTTTAAAATTTTTCAGTCTATGCACCCAAAACGAGAGCAAAGAACACAACTGTTATTATCTTTGTAAAGACACTCCAAGCTGGGATGGCAAAGCCACATAACGGATGGATAGAATGGATCTGTAGCCTTCTGATCTCTGCTGGAGTATCAGGGCACCCATAAACCCAAAAGGAACCAAAACCCAAAAAGAAAAACAAAAAGGCAATTAAAAACAAAAGGAAGGACTTAAACAAAGCAAAACCGAAAATAAACAGGAAAGAAAAAAAAAATACATGCATTACTGCAGACTTTTTTCCCTTCCTGTTTCTATGTTGTGTTATGTACATACACACAAATGAATTTCCGAAGCAGTTTCTTACAGATGGGTTCAAGTAATATCATTATTGGGTGTAGAATCAATAGGGCAGTGCATAGTACAAAGGTATAGAAAGTGCAAAGTTCCCTAGAGGCCCTTCCCTCCCCTGGCTGTCCTCGCTGTTTTCTAACCATGCAAATCATTTTTTAAAAAGAGCTAAAATAAAGCTCTGTACAAATCACTTTTTATATATTTTGATTTTTTTCATCATTGTAACTAATTACAGATTATATATAACTACACATACATAGGTAAATAATAGCACCATACTGGTTATGATGATGAAAATAACTGGAAACTCAAAAGCTTGTGGTAATGGCAGATAAAGATGTTTTACCTGGGAAATTAAAACTTGAATGGTTGTACAGAAAAGCACAGAGTGGAATGCACATCAATGACAGTAAGGGAGTTAGTTCTAGGAACAGCTCCTGTACAGTAAGATTCCCGCAATAGTCTCCGCCTCGTTCGTCTATGGTATGCATCCCATTCATTTTCTTCTTCTGATTATTGTCATCTTTCCCTTTGCCAAATGGGCAGTTTTTGTTTCAGGGAGAGAAGCTGCTCATTGGCCAATCATTCTGGTGTGCAATGCTCCATCGGATTCCACATGTCCAACAAGGCATGTCTGGATGATGCAATGTCTGTCTGACCCCCTTTGTTTAACTAAAAGAAAATTATAGCACTGAGTAATCTGGCACTTGGATAAATCTCCAAAAAGATACAAATGAAAAGAAAATGATAACAGACCCACATAGTGCACATTCTTCTCTGGTTCTGATGTAGGTTAGAGAGTCTCATTCTGAGGTAGCCTTCTAGATACTTTTTAAAAGTATTATATATTTTTTCTTTTTCTTTGTTTTTTACAAAAGTGCTCAAATACGATGCTTGCAAGTGTTTGGTCTCTTGGATTTCATTCTGCTAGCAATGGGAAAATGTGGAAAACAAAAATCCTTCCATGCAGAACATCCATGAAGCTAAAATTAAACCAAAGCAGTATACTCATACCAAAACTCTTTAAGAGTTCCTTGGATATTTTGAGGATTATTTAAAATCATGTAAAATGTGGCAAACTCATGCCATCATCCATGGCTTCCTATAGAATGTTGAAAGAATTGGGGGTAAGATATATATATATTTCCCCTTTTAGAAAAATTCTAATGGAATATCAAATATATTCCAAAGTTGCCAATGATATTTGTTACTAAAGTAAGTTTGGTGCAGTTACTGCATGTTCCAGAGCAGATTTGGAAGGGAATATAAATAAAACAAGTAGCTTTTTCTGATGTTGACGATTATAAAAGGAAGAAGGGCTCTGATTATCCAAGTGCTTTGGGCTGGTATAATCACTAACATCCCCGACTTGGCTGAAAACTAGGAATGCATATTATTCAAAGAGTTTTTGTACATGTGGTAAACAGATAATGCTTTAATAGAAAGAGTAACAGATACGAACAGTGAATGGAAATACGAACCAAAAGCTAAAAAGAAATGCTATTAAAATAGGCATCAATTATAAGGCACTCTAAATGCAAAACTAAAACCAAAACGAAACAAGGTACAGCACTTCCCAGGAATGCCGTATGCCACAAAATGTTTCTGACTGAACAGAGTAACATGAATTTGTCTCTGCCCCTGTTACATATCATAAATGCAAATTTCATAGCACATACTATAGACAATATACGATTGAATACACTTTTTTTAAACAACTTGATAGCTGATATATTACAACATTCTCCCCTCCTAAAGGGATATGCACTGACCTTTCCCACATGCACACCTCTTAGCTATTTAATAATTTTTATTGCACTAGAGTGTTAGAAATATTGAACTTTGTTGGAAGCCTGACAAAACAGAATTGGTGAATACGATTGGGTAGGTGGGGGGAGATTGGGTAGGAAATTAGGGGGTGAGGTTTGACAATCACTGATGTGCATTTCTCATTTCCCTTTAAAAAATTAAAGTTTTGTGATATTAAGAAATACCAATATGTCGAAAAATTAAGAATAAATGGAAAGAGATATTTACAATAGCTTTTCTACATTTAAAAAAACTAAATCATGGAAGAACTGACTGATAGCTATATCTATTTTTTGTGTGGACACACTGTCTATATATACATAGACACCCTTGTAAAATTTGGATATATATGTATATATGTTAGCAGCAACTTTATACTTTGCACCTCCCTGTAAATTCCAAAAACAAAATAATAATTATCTTTGATAATTTGAAGGAAGGGCACTTTCTCACCAATCAAAACTAAACAGAAGCGTAAAATTAGTATATCTGACAAGACTGATACTGTAGATTGAGTATTGCACAAAAATGTGCAAATTTTCAAATTATTTGATATTTCTACAGCAAGATATTACAGATAACAGTTCTACAGCTTAAAAAAACCTATGATTTGGAAATAAAAACTGAAGAGTTATGTAACTTTTTAAAAATTCACTTTATCGAATGATACATTTTGTTAAAAAAAAGTTTACACAGTTAGAAATGAAGCACAGCAGCAGTATCTTTACAATACTAAAAAACTAAATCAAGGACTTTCTTTTAAAACATTCCCCCCTCCCTTTCCCCCGAAAATGTTATTATGAGCAGTATGGTGGGAAGGGGTGATGTCAAAGCAGAGTCCATTTCGCTGTGAGAAGCCACACCAGCACACATCTTGGGCTGAATTGCAGCATTCTGGCGATTTCTCCTTGCACCTTTCAAACAATCCTGAATAAGATGGTGGTTCTTTGCTGTGATTTCTTCTTCCCTTGATTTTGAATCCTTGAGGTATCTGTAAATAAAATCCTTCAGATGCCTCATCAGTCAGGATTCTCTTCATTATTTTTCAGGTTAGATTATTAAACTGTGAATTCTTGGTCCACCTGGAATAATTTGTTTTGTGTGTAATAGTCCCACTAAGTAGTTGTTAGCTAGAAGTTAAGAAGGACTTCTCAAGTGCCCTGTATGGCTCAGAAAAGACTCCATGGATATTGAAGGGCCTGTAGTAAAAATCCAGAATGGGTCAGGGGTTTCTACGTTGCATAGTGATCAAAGGTGCCCAGGTACTCTAGTGCGGCTCGATAGCAAAACTGATACTGATCCTGCAGGAGACAACGAATGGGGAGAAACAAAGGAAGGGACCATGAGCATATTTTAATAGAAAAATAAAAATCAATATTGAATAACAAAATTACATCTATATGGGGCAAAAATCATACTTTTGTCAATTGATCTAATCCAATGACCAATTGGTTATAGTGAACGAAGAAAAATTAGCCACATGGAGTGTTTATTAACTTTGCCAATCAATTTGACTAAAACGATCTCCCAGTTCCAAGCAGTGGCAGGTCAAGTGAACACTGCCTTCCCAGATAAGTGTTTTCCAAGTAGTATCAAACAATGACCACCAATTGAGCACATAACACTTCTTACATGCCTTATAAACAGATAATGATGAAAGTCATCCTTTACAATTATCTGCTTATTTGTGATAATGAATTCTCAGTTTAAATATATGAGAGGCTGATACGCAAACTGTCCTGAGAAAAATCTGAATTTACTTATCTTCTGAGCTACTGCCAACAAAATTTGAATTTTTAAAAAATTATGTTTGAATAGTAGAGCTTGCAATGAGAATCACTCACAGTCATTTCAGCTACCTTTTGGCTGTCTCTCTCACTTATATATAATGTTCATATACAGCCAGAAGGTAGCTGGTGCGGCACACCAGGCACACAAATCCATTTACACAGAGCACTGGACTTCCAAGCTTTTCATCCCTGAAAATGGCTTCACAAGATTGGCTGCCCACATCAAAAAATACCTGTGAATTCGGCCCAATTCTGTGTGATTGCTAGCTGTCTGTTATAGAAAGGCACACACTAAAATAAAACAGTATGAAACATAACTTTTTTCAGACAACAAAGAACACTATCATATTGGAATAAATTGAAGCATTGTTGGAGAGATGGAAAAATTACAATTTATAGATCTTTATAGGGATGAGAAAAAGTAGGATTTTCCCCATAAAAGAAATCTATTTTCAGTGGCCAACCAGGCTGAAAGTAGATAGTTTCTATTTTGCTTAAATGCGCATTTTTCTATAATAAAAATGGTAATGCAAAATAAATGGTGTTTACTTTCCTATCTTTTCACAGTCAGTTGCTTGGCTAAGTGTTCAGGCTTTTTAAATGTCCAATTTCCCTCTGTAACCCCCAAGACCCATTAAGTTTGTCAGGCTGACAGAATGTTTTGAGTATTGCAAGCCACACACTTGTACTACTTTGAAATCAGTCTGAAAGATACTGTGGCTGACGAATTGAGGAACACATATAAGTTGTATAATTTGGTGGCGTTTTGCAGAACGTAAACTCTATCAGTAATATTATCTTTAGAAATGAATGCTCAATAGACCAGACTGGCTATATCATAAACTCTTATTATTAAGAGAAATATCCAAATTGCCATATTAATTATTGGAATAGGAAATGAGGGGCTAATATAATATCTCTAGGCTTATCCAGAATCAAAATGCTTTGAATGGCCATTGTTAAGACATGAAATATAGAACAGCTGATACCTCTGTAGGCACGCAGAGGGAGAATGGAGAAGTTAAATGGGCTGAGATTATTTTATGTACTAAGCGTTATGCTTTCTCTCTATATATAATATATACTACAGGAAAATGAATATAATGAATTTTATGAAATTGCCATTTTATTGGTCAAAAATGGTCCAGTAGTGAAATTTAACATAGCTCAATGTAACATATAATCGCACGTAATTTCTATAGCAACACTAAAACACTGATAATCTCACCCCATCTAAAAAGGGGGAAAATGAGGTTCAAAATTATTAAACAGTTTGATGCTTTCCCCACAGTATTATGTGTGTGGTGTTGACAGAGTCTGGACTCCAGGAGGTCCAGGCTACCAAAACGTAGGCTCTTGAGATGTGAAAAATGCAATGGATTTTCTCACCTCTGGACCATAGCTGGTCGTTGTGTTCTTAACCTTTTGACGGTGTGGAAGATATCTACGACTCCTTCATATCTCATTCTTTCCAAAACAATGCTTACTGTTATGAAGACTCCAGTTCTTCCAACACCCACGCTGCCACAATAACAAAGGCAATGTTACTGGGTGAGATGCTCACAGTCTTGGCACATTTGCTTGGGTGTGGACATACTTCTTTCTACCGGCTTCCACACTCCATATTTCTTTACAGCCATGTTCAGGAAAACGTGGTATCACATTCACCAAATGGTTACTCTTGGTATACTGAGTTGTAACAGCATGTGACAACGAGGGTGAAGTAATTAGGAGTAAGTCTAATAAAAGGTCTTTTCAATGGGGATTTATACCATTTTAGAAAGACCAAGGAAACAACAAATGAAAAGAAGAAAGGGTGTAAATAACATATAGGTTTATATTATTCATGGAGATTCTGAGATTTAGAACTTGCCTACTTAATATTTTTAAAGTATGCAATAATTCAGAATAAGGTGAAGTGAATTTGGCATCTTCAACTTTTCTAGTACATTGTTCACATTTTACAGTTACTTACAATACACATGCAATGCCCCATAACTTAAACGTATTTGTCTATAACCAGTCAAATGTTGACACTGGTTTTATTATGAGAAAAGAGATGCTATAACAGGGTATATATGTGATTTTCACTTAGTCTTCAGGAGAGTTTATGACTATCCTGTAAGTGTATGTACACATGAAGTAAATACTATGTTGTTTTCTTATTTCTTGAGACTTAGAACTTTCAACAGATTCTCACAGGGGTCTCTAATCTTTAAAAAAAAGTGATTAAGAGCCACTGATCTCTAAACTTATCTACTATTTTTACATGATCAGCAACTAAAACCCCAGGATCCTTTCTACCACGTTAGAAAGTTTTTGAGTTTCTCTCTACTGTCTTCATTATCTTGAGATAATTCCAGAATCTTCATGGTAGCAAGAAAGAAAACTAATTCATAGCTCTTCCGCACTCAAGTGGGAAAGCACTGGGAAGTTTAGGTAATGAGGGAAACAGTGAATAATGAAAAATCCGTACATTTTTGGATCCTAATTAAACAGCATGTGTAACACTTGGGCACAGGCTGTAGAAAATAGATGGATTCATTTACTGGAGGATGTAGCTGACCGGCATATATAGTGTGTCCCTTTATAAATGGGTTTCTACAGTCTAAACAGAAATGTTAAGTGAGGTTTGAAACTCCATGGGGAGTCAGTCTTTAAGAGATGATTGAAGATATCTAGCAGCAGTGAAGCCTTCTCTTAAGATGAAGCAGATGCCCTTGAAGGTCCCTTTTAACCTTGAAAGTCTCTCTTAGTTGTGAAAAATTGAGATTTATTTTCTTTTTGTTGAATGGTCTAGGTACTCCAGAGTTTACCTTACCTTGATTTGATAACTCGAATGTAACAAAAACATTGGGTTTCTGTCTTTCTACTAAGTGTTTTCAAAAAAAGAACAGACATTGGACTTATAACTTTTAAATTTATTGATTTTATCATCTTAGTTTAATAAGTTACAAATAAGAAAAGTAGTATTTTCAGACCATTCCTAGATAAAATATATAGAAGTCCTTTATGTGTGTGTGTATATAGATATAAGATATATGCATCACAATTTCTTTAGCATTATACTAAAGGAATATTAAAATTATTTTATGACAAAAACACTGAGGACAGGCACACACAACATTTATGTACCTATACATATAAGGATGCTTAAAGCTAAGAAGATGTATTAAATTAAAGATATTATTTTCCTGAGAGGTTATTTTAGAAAAGTTTAAATTAGCATTTGGGCAAATTATGGGTGAAGTTAAAAGAAATATCCAGGTAATTGAATCCCAATATATACCATCTACCTTGTCTAAATACGGGCATACACTGTTTTATTTTGCTATGCTTTATTGAGTTTCGCAGATATTTTGTTTAACAAATTGAATGTCTATGTCAATCTTGCATTGAGCAAGTATATTGGTGCCATTTTTCCACCAGCACATACTCAGTTTGTGTCTCTGTGCAGCATTTTGGTTATTTTTGCAATATTTCAAATTTTTTCATACTATTGTGTCTGTTAGTGATCTGTGATCGCTGATCTTTGATGTTACTACTGCAATTGGTTTGGGGTGCCATGAACCATGACCATAGGACACTGAACACTTAATTGATAAATGTGTGTGCTATGACTGCTCCACCAAGCAGTAGTCTCCCCATCTGTCTTTTTCTCCTCAGGCTTCCCTATTTCTTGAGACACAGCAATACTGAAATTAGGCTAATTAATAACCCTACAATGGCCTCTAAGTGTTCAAGTGAAAGGGAGAGTTATCTAACTTTAAATCACAAGCTAGAAATAATGAAGTATAAAGCCGAGGTATGCTGAAAGCTAGGCCTCTTGCACCAAACAGCCTAGTTGTGAATGCAGAGTTCCTGAAGGAAATTAAAAGTGCTACTCCAGTGAACACATGAATGATAAGGAAAGTAGAACAGCTTTACTGCTGATAAGAAGAAAGTTTTAAAGGTCTGGATAGACGATCAAACCATTTACAACATTCCCTGAAATCAAAGCCTAGGCCAGAGCAAGGCCCTAACTTTCTTCAATTCTGTGAAAGCTGAGAGGTAAGGAGGCTGCAGAAGAAAAGTTTGAAGTTAGCAGAGGTTGGCTTATGAGGTTTAAGGAAGGAAGCCAACCCCGTAACATAAAAGTGCAAGGTGAAGCAACAAGTGCTGTTGCAGAAGCTGTAGCAAGCTATTCAGAAGATCTAGCTAAGATCACTGATGAAGGTGGCTACATTAAAAAACAGATCTTTAGTGTAGACAAACATCAGTATATTGGAAGAAGTTGTCATCTAAGACTTTGATAGCTACAGAGGAGGCGCCAATGCCTGACTTCAGAACTTCAAAGAACAGGCTGACTTGTTAGGGGCTCATGCAGCTGGTGACATTAAGCTGAAGCCAAAGCTCATTTACCATTTCAAAAATCCTAGGGCTCTGAAGAATTACACTAAATACTCTCAAGTGAAAGGAAGAGTTAAACATCTCTCACTTTAAGTCAAAAGCTTGAAATAATCAAGTTTTAGTAAGGAAGGCACACTGAACATCAAGACAGGCTGAAAGCTCGACCTCTTGTATAGCCCAGTTCTAGAAATGGAACAAGAAAGCATGGATGACAACACATCTGTTTACAGCATGGTTTACTGAATATTTTAAGGCCACTCTTGAGACCTACTAAGCAGAATAAAAGATTCTTTTCAAGATAGATAATACTGCTCATTGACAACATATCTTGTCACCCAAGAGCTCTGATGGACTGTACAAGGAGGTTAATGTTTTCATGCCTGTGAATACAATATTCATTCTGCAGCCCAATGGACCAAGGAGGAATTTCAACTTTCAAGTTGTATTATTTAAGAACTACATTTTATAAGGCTATACATTCTATAGATAGTGATTCTCTGGTAGGTCTGGGCAAAGTAAATTGAACAGTTCCTGGAAATAATTCACCATTCTATGCCATTAAAAACATTTGTGATTCATGGGAGAAGATCAAATTATCAACATTAACAGGAGTTTGGAAGAAGTTGACTCTGATCATCATGGATGACTTTGAGGGGTTCAAGACTTCAGTGAAGGAAGAAATTGCAAAAATGGTGGAATAGCAAGATAACTAGAACTAGAAGTGGAGCTGGGAGATGTGACTGAATTGCTGCAATCTCATGATAAAACCTGAATACATGAGGAGTTGCTTCTTATGGATGAGCAAAGAAAATGGTTTCCCAAGATGGAATGTACTCATGAAGATGCTGTGAACACTGTGGAAATGACAAAAGATTTAGAATAGTACACAAACAAAGTTAATCGAAAAGCAGCAGGGTTGCAGAGGAATGACTCCAATTTTGAAAGGAGTTCTACTGAGAGTAAAATGCTATCAAGCAACATTGCATGGTGCAGAGAAGGCTCTTGATAAAGAGTTACTTGATGTGCCAAACTTCATTATTATCTTCTTGTAAGAAATGGCTACAGCCACCTCACCCTTCAGAAACCACCCATTGATTAGTCAGAAGCCATCAATGTTGAGGCAAGACCTTCTACCAGCAAAAAGATTACAACTTACCGGAGGCTTAGATGATGGTTAGCAATTTTTTTTTTTTTTAATTTAAGTTCTGGGGTAGATGAGAAAAATATGCTGGTTTGTTACATAGGTATACATGTGCCATAGTGGTTTACAACACCCATGAACCCACCATCTACATTAGGTATTTCTTCTGATGCTATCCCTCCCTCAGCCCCGTATCCCCTGAAAGGCCCTGGTGTATGATGTTTGTTTCCCTCCATCCATGTGTTCTCACTGTTCGACTCCCACTTACGAGTGAGAACATGCGGTGTTTGGTTTTCTGTTCCTGTGTTAGTTTGCTGAGAATGATGGTTTGCCAGTTTCATCCATGTGCCTGCAAAGGACATGAACTCATCCTTTTTTATGGCTGCATAGTATTCCATGGTAGATATGTGCCACGTTTACTTTGTCATTGATGAGCATTTGGGTTGGTCCCAAGTCTTTACTATTGTGAGCTGTGTTACATTAACATATGTGTGCATGTGTCTTTATAGTAGAATGATTTATAAGCCTTTGGGTATATATTCAGTAATGGGATTGCTGGGTCAAACGGTATTTCTGGTTCTAGATCCTTGAGGAATCACCAAACTATCTTCCACAACGGTTGAACTAATTTACATTCCCACTAACAAACAGTGTAAAAGTGTTCCTATGTCTCCACATCCTCCCCAGCATCTGTTGTTTCCTGACTTTTTAATGATCGCCATTCTAAATGGTGTAAGATAGTATCTCATTGTGGTTTTGATTTGCATTTCTCTAACTACCGATGATGGTGAGCAGTTTTTCATATGTTTGTCGGCCGCATAAATGTCTTCTTTTGAGAAGTGTCTGTTCATATCCTCTGCCTACTTGTCGATGGGGTTGTTTTTTTCTTGTAAATTTGTTTAAGTTCTTTGTAGATTCTGGATGTTAGCCCTTTGTCAGATGGATAGATTGCAAAAATTTCCTCCCATTTTGTAGGTTGCCTATTCACTCTGATGGTAGTTTTTGGCTCTGCAGAAGCTCTTTAATTAGATCCCATTTGTCAATTTTGGCTTTAGTTGCCATTGCTTTTGGTGTTTCAGTCCTGAAGTCTTTGTCTATGCCTGTGTCCTGAATGGTACTGCCTAGATTTTCTTCTAGGGTTTTTATGGTTTTAGGTCTTAGGTTTAAATCTTTAATCCATCTTGAGTTAATTTTTGTATAAGGTGTAAGGAAGGGATCCAGTTTCAGTTTTCTGCATATGGCTAGCCAGTTTTCCCAACACCATTTATTAAATAGAGAAGCCTTTCCCCATTGTTTTTCCTCAGGTTTGTCAAACATCACATGGTTGCAGATGTGTGGTGTTATTTATAAGGCCTCTGTTCTGTTCCATTGGTCTGTATATCTGTTTTGGTAGCAGTACCATGCCATTAGCCTTGTAGTGTCCTTTGAAGTCAGGTAGCATGATGCCTCAAGCCTTGTTCTTTTTGCTTAGGATTGTGTTGGCTTTGTGGACTCTTTTTTGGCTCCATATCAAATTTAAAGTAGATTTTTCCCATTTTGTGAAGAAAGTCATTGATAGCTTGATAGGGATAGCATTGAATCTATAAATTACCTTGGGTAGGCACTATGGCCATTTTCACGATATTGATTCTTCCTATCCATGAGCATGGAA
>NW_022326940.1:0-11234 GCF_002776525.5 Piliocolobus tephrosceles | reverse complement strand
TTCCATGCTCATGGATAGGAAGAATCAATATCGTGAAAATGGCCATAGTGCCTACCCAAGGTAATTTATAGATTCAATGCTATCCCTATCAAGCTATCAATGACTTTCTTCACAAAATGGGAAAAATCTACTTTAAATTTGATATGGAGCCAAAAAAGAGTCCACAAAGCCAACACAATCCTAAGCAAAAAGAACAAGGCTTGAGGCATCATGCTACCTGACTTCAAAGGACACTACAAGGCTAATGGCATGGTACTGCTACCAAAACAGATATACAGACCAATGGAACAGAACAGAGGCCTTATAAATAACACCACACATCTGCAACCATGTGATGTTTGACAAACCTGAGGAAAAACAATGGGGAAAGGCTTCTCTATTTAATAAATGGTGTTGGGAAAACTGGCTAGCCATATGCAGAAAACTGAAACTGGATCCCTTCCTTACACCTTATACAAAAATTAACTCAAGATGGATTAAAGATTTAAACCTAAGACCTAAAACCATAAAAACCCTAGAAGAAAATCTAGGCAGTACCATTCAGGACACAGGCATAGACAAAGACTTCAGGACTGAAACACCAAAAGCAATGGCAACTAAAGCCAAAATTGACAAATGGGATCTAATTAAAGAGCTTCTGCAGAGCCAAAAACTACCATCAGAGTGAATAGGCAACCTACAAAATGGGAGGAAATTTTTGCAATCTATCCATCTGACAAAGGGCTAACATCCAGAATCTACAAAGAACTTAAACAAATTTACAAGAAAAAAACAACCCCATCGACAAGTAGGCAGAGGATATGAACAGACACTTCTCAAAAGAAGACATTTATGCGGCCGACAAACATATGAAAAACTGCTCACCATCATCGGTAGTTAGAGAAATGCAAATCAAAACCACAATGAGATACTATCTTACACCATTTAGAATGGCGATCATTAAAAAGTCAGGAAACAACAGATGCTGGGGAGGATGTGGAGACATAGGAACACTTTTACACTGTTTGTTAGTGGGAATGTAAATTAGTTCAACCGTTGTGGAAGATAGTTTGGTGATTCCTCAAGGATCTAGAACCAGAAATACCGTTTGACCCAGCAATCCCATTACTGAATATATACCCAAAGGCTTATAAATCATTCTACTATAAAGACACATGCACACATATGTTAATGTAACACAGCTCACAATAGTAAAGACTTGGGACCAACCCAAATGCTCATCAATGACAAAGTAAACGTGGCACATATCTACCATGGAATACTATGCAGCCATAAAAAAGGATGAGTTCATGTCCTTTGCAGGCACATGGATGAAACTGGCAAACCATCATTCTCAGCAAACTAACACAGGAACAGAAAACCAAACACCGCATGTTCTCACTCGTAAGTGGGAGTCGAACAGTGAGAACACATGGATGGAGGGAAACAAACATCATACACCAGGGCCTTTCAGGGGATACGGGGCTGAGGGAGGGATAGCATCAGAAGAAATACCTAATGTAGATGGTGGGTTCATGGGTGTTGTAAACCACTATGGCACATGTATACCTATGTAACAAACCAGCATATTTTTCTCATCTACCCCAGAACTTAAATTAAAAAAAAAAAAAATTGCTAACCATCATCTAAGCCTCCGGTAAGTTGTAATCTTTTTGCTGGTAGAAGGTCTTGCCTCAACATTGATGGCTTCTGACTAATCAATGGGTGGTTTCTGAAGGGTGAGGTGGCTGTAGCCATTTCTTACAAGAAGATAATAATGAAGTTTGGCACATCAAGTAACTCTTTATCAAGAGCCTTCTCTGCACCATGCAATGTTGCTTGATAGCATTTTACTCTCAGTAGAACTCCTTTCAAAATTGGAGTCATTCCTCTGCAACCCTGCTGCTTTTCGATTAACTTTGTTTGTGTACTATTCTAAATCTTTTGTCATTTCCACAGTGTTCACAGCATCTTCATGAGTACATTCCATCTTGGGAAACCATTTTCTTTGCTCATCCATAAGAAGCAACTCCTCATGTATTCAGGTTTTATCATGAGATTGCAGCAATTCAGTCACATCTCCCAGCTCCACTTCTAGTTCTAGTTATCTTGCTATTCCACCATTTTTGCAATTTCTTCCTTCACTGAAGTCTTGAACCCCTCAAAGTCATCCATGATGATCAGAGTCAACTTCTTCCAAACTCCTGTTAATGTTGATAATTTGATCTTCTCCCATGAATCACAAATGTTTTTAATGGCATAGAATGGTGAATTATTTCCAGGAACTGTTCAATTTACTTTGCCCAGACCTACCAGAGAATCACTATCTATAGAATGTATAGCCTTATAAAATGTAGTTCTTAAATAATACAACTTGAAAGTTGAAATTCCTCCTTGGTCCATTGGGCTGCAGAATGAATATTGTATTCACAGGCATGAAAACATTAACCTCCTTGTACAGTCCATCAGAGCTCTTGGGTGACAAGATATGTTGTCAATGAGCAGTATTATCTATCTTGAAAAGAATCTTTTATTCTGCTTAGTAGGTCTCAAGAGTGGCCTTAAAATATTCAGTAAACCATGCTGTAAACAGATGTGTTGTCATCCATGCTTTCTTGTTCCATTTCTAGAACTGGGCTATACAAGAGGTCGAGCTTTCAGCCTGTCTTGATGTTCAGTGTGCCTTCCTTACTAAAACTTGATTATTTCAAGCTTTTGACTTAAAGTGAGAGATGTTTAACTCTTCCTTTCACTTGAGAGTATTTAGTGTAATTCTTCAGAGCCCTAGGATTTTTGAAATGGTAAATGAGCTTTGGCTTCAGCTTAATGTCACCAGCTGCATGAGCCCCTAACAAGTCAGCCTGTTCTTTGAAGTTCTGAAGTCAGGCATTGGCGCCTCCTCTGTAGCTATCAAAGTCTTAGATGACAACTTCTTCCAATATACTGATGTTTGTCTACACTAAAGATCTGTTTTTTAATGTAGCCACCTTCATCAGTGATCTTAGCTAGATCTTCTGAATAGCTTGCTACAGCTTCTGCAACAGCACTTGTTGCTTCACCTTGCACTTTTATGTTACGGGGTTGGCTTCCTTCCTTAAACCTCATAAGCCAACCTCTGCTAACTTCAAACTTTTCTTCTGCAGCCTCCTTACCTCTCAGCTTTCACAGAATTGAAGAAAGTTAGGGCCTTGCTCTGGCCTAGGCTTTGATTTCAGGGAATGTTGTAAATGGTTTGATCGTCTATCCAGACCTTTAAAACTTTCTTCTTATCAGCAGTAAAGCTGTTCTACTTTCCTTATCATTCATGTGTTCACTGGAGTAGCACTTTTAATTTCCTTCAGGAACTCTGCATTCACAACTAGGCTGTTTGGTGCAAGAGGCCTAGCTTTCAGCATACCTCGGCTTTATACTTCATTATTTCTAGCTTGTGATTTAAAGTTAGATAACTCTCCCTTTCACTTGAACACTTAGAGGCCATTGTAGGGTTATTAATTAGCCTAATTTCAGTATTGCTGTGTCTCAAGAAATAGGGAAGCCTGAGGAGAAAAAGACAGATGGGGAGACTACTGCTTGGTGGAGCAGTCATAGCACACACATTTATCAATTAAGTGTTCAGTGTCCTATGGTCATGGTTCATGGCACCCCAAACCAATTGCAGTAGTAACATCAAAGATCAGCGATCACAGATCACTAACAGACACAATAGTATGAAAAAATTTGAAATATTGCAAAAATAACCAAAATGCTGCACAGAGACACAAACTGAGTATGTGCTGGTGGAAAAATGGCACCAATATACTTGCTCAATGCAAGATTGACATAGACATTCAATTTGTTAAACAAAATATCTGCGAAACTCAATAAAGCATAGCAAAATAAAACAGTGTATGCCCGTATTTAGACAAGGTAGATGGTATATATTGGGATTCAATTACCTGGATATTTCTTTTAACTTCACCCATAATTTGCCCAAATGCTAATTTAAACTTTTCTAAAATAACCTCTCAGGAAAATAATATCTTTAATTTAATACATCTTCTTAGCTTTAAGCATCCTTATATGTATAGGTACATAAATGTTGTGTGTGCCTGTCCTCAGTGTTTTTGTCATAAAATAATTTTAATATTCCTTTAGTATAATGCTAAAGAAATTGTGATGCATATATCTTATATCTATATACACACACACATAAAGGACTTCTATATATTTTATCTAGGAATGGTCTGAAAATACTACTTTTCTTATTTGTAACTTATTAAACTAAGATGATAAAATCAATAAATTTAAAAGTTATAAGTCCAATGTCTGTTCTTTTTTTGAAAACACTTAGTAGAAAGACAGAAACCCAATGTTTTTGTTACATTCGAGTTATCAAATCAAGGTAAGGTAAACTCTGGAGTACCTAGACCATTCAACAAAAAGAAAATAAATCTCAATTTTTCACAACTAAGAGAGACTTTCAAGGTTAAAAGGGACCTTCAAGGGCATCTGCTTCATCTTAAGAGAAGGCTTCACTGCTGCTAGATATCTTCAATCATCTCTTAAAGACTGACTCCCCATGGAGTTTCAAACCTCACTTAACATTTCTGTTTAGACTGTAGAAACCCATTTATAAAGGGACACACTATATATGCCGGTCAGCTACATCCTCCAGTAAATGAATCCATCTATTTTCTACAGCCTGTGCCCAAGTGTTACACATGCTGTTTAATTAGGATCCAAAAATGTACGGATTTTTC
The DNA here is from genome assembly GCF_002776525.5 of Piliocolobus tephrosceles. Classification (NCBI taxonomy): domain Eukaryota; kingdom Metazoa; phylum Chordata; class Mammalia; order Primates; family Cercopithecidae; genus Piliocolobus; species Piliocolobus tephrosceles. The sequence continues at coordinate 6,516 of NW_022326940.1, read as the reverse complement.
ATTATTCACTGTTTCCCTCATTACCTAAACTTCCCAGTGCTTTCCCACTTGAGTGCGGAAGAGCTATGAATTAGTTTTCTTTCTTGCTACCATGAAGATTCTGGAATTATCTCAAGATAATGAAGACAGTAGAGAGAAACTCAAAAACTTTCTAACGTGGTAGAAAGGATCCTGGGGTTTTAGTTGCTGATCATGTAAAAATAGTAGATAAGTTTAGAGATCAGTGGCTCTTAATCACTTTTTTTTAAAGATTAGAGACCCCTGTGAGAATCTGTTGAAAGTTCTAAGTCTCAAGAAATAAGAAAACAACATAGTATTTACTTCATGTGTACATACACTTACAGGATAGTCATAAACTCTCCTGAAGACTAAGTGAAAATCACATATATACCCTGTTATAGCATCTCTTTTCTCATAATAAAACCAGTGTCAACATTTGACTGGTTATAGACAAATACGTTTAAGTTATGGGGCATTGCATGTGTATTGTAAGTAACTGTAAAATGTGAACAATGTACTAGAAAAGTTGAAGATGCCAAATTCACTTCACCTTATTCTGAATTATTGCATACTTTAAAAATATTAAGTAGGCAAGTTCTAAATCTCAGAATCTCCATGAATAATATAAACCTATATGTTATTTACACCCTTTCTTCTTTTCATTTGTTGTTTCCTTGGTCTTTCTAAAATGGTATAAATCCCCATTGAAAAGACCTTTTATTAGACTTACTCCTAATTACTTCACCCTCGTTGTCACATGCTGTTACAACTCAGTATACCAAGAGTAACCATTTGGTGAATGTGATACCACGTTTTCCTGAACATGGCTGTAAAGAAATATGGAGTGTGGAAGCCGGTAGAAAGAAGTATGTCCACACCCAAGCAAATGTGCCAAGACTGTGAGCATCTCACCCAGTAACATTGCCTTTGTTATTGTGGCAGCGTGGGTGTTGGAAGAACTGGAGTCTTCATAACAGTAAGCATTGTTTTGGAAAGAATGAGATATGAAGGAGTCGTAGATATCTTCCACACCGTCAAAAGGTTAAGAACACAACGACCAGCTATGGTCCAGAGGTGAGAAAATCCATTGCATTTTTCACATCTCAAGAGCCTACGTTTTGGTAGCCTGGACCTCCTGGAGTCCAGACTCTGTCAACACCACACACATAATACTGTGGGGAAAGCATCAAACTGTTTAATAATTTTGAACCTCATTTTCCCCCTTTTTAGATGGGGTGAGATTATCAGTGTTTTAGTGTTGCTATAGAAATTACGTGCGATTATATGTTACATTGAGCTATGTTAAATTTCACTACTGGACCATTTTTGACCAATAAAATGGCAATTTCATAAAATTCATTATATTCATTTTCCTGTAGTATATATTATATATAGAGAGAAAGCATAACGCTTAGTACATAAAATAATCTCAGCCCATTTAACTTCTCCATTCTCCCTCTGCGTGCCTACAGAGGTATCAGCTGTTCTATATTTCATGTCTTAACAATGGCCATTCAAAGCATTTTGATTCTGGATAAGCCTAGAGATATTATATTAGCCCCTCATTTCCTATTCCAATAATTAATATGGCAATTTGGATATTTCTCTTAATAATAAGAGTTTATGATATAGCCAGTCTGGTCTATTGAGCATTCATTTCTAAAGATAATATTACTGATAGAGTTTACGTTCTGCAAAACGCCACCAAATTATACAACTTATATGTGTTCCTCAATTCGTCAGCCACAGTATCTTTCAGACTGATTTCAAAGTAGTACAAGTGTGTGGCTTGCAATACTCAAAACATTCTGTCAGCCTGACAAACTTAATGGGTCTTGGGGGTTACAGAGGGAAATTGGACATTTAAAAAGCCTGAACACTTAGCCAAGCAACTGACTGTGAAAAGATAGGAAAGTAAACACCATTTATTTTGCATTACCATTTTTATTATAGAAAAATGCGCATTTAAGCAAAATAGAAACTATCTACTTTCAGCCTGGTTGGCCACTGAAAATAGATTTCTTTTATGGGGAAAATCCTACTTTTTCTCATCCCTATAAAGATCTATAAATTGTAATTTTTCCATCTCTCCAACAATGCTTCAATTTATTCCAATATGATAGTGTTCTTTGTTGTCTGAAAAAAGTTATGTTTCATACTGTTTTATTTTAGTGTGTGCCTTTCTATAACAGACAGCTAGCAATCACACAGAATTGGGCCGAATTCACAGGTATTTTTTGATGTGGGCAGCCAATCTTGTGAAGCCATTTTCAGGGATGAAAAGCTTGGAAGTCCAGTGCTCTGTGTAAATGGATTTGTGTGCCTGGTGTGCCGCACCAGCTACCTTCTGGCTGTATATGAACATTATATATAAGTGAGAGAGACAGCCAAAAGGTAGCTGAAATGACTGTGAGTGATTCTCATTGCAAGCTCTACTATTCAAACATAATTTTTTAAAAATTCAAATTTTGTTGGCAGTAGCTCAGAAGATAAGTAAATTCAGATTTTTCTCAGGACAGTTTGCGTATCAGCCTCTCATATATTTAAACTGAGAATTCATTATCACAAATAAGCAGATAATTGTAAAGGATGACTTTCATCATTATCTGTTTATAAGGCATGTAAGAAGTGTTATGTGCTCAATTGGTGGTCATTGTTTGATACTACTTGGAAAACACTTATCTGGGAAGGCAGTGTTCACTTGACCTGCCACTGCTTGGAACTGGGAGATCGTTTTAGTCAAATTGATTGGCAAAGTTAATAAACACTCCATGTGGCTAATTTTTCTTCGTTCACTATAACCAATTGGTCATTGGATTAGATCAATTGACAAAAGTATGATTTTTGCCCCATATAGATGTAATTTTGTTATTCAATATTGATTTTTATTTTTCTATTAAAATATGCTCATGGTCCCTTCCTTTGTTTCTCCCCATTCGTTGTCTCCTGCAGGATCAGTATCAGTTTTGCTATCGAGCCGCACTAGAGTACCTGGGCACCTTTGATCACTATGCAACGTAGAAACCCCTGACCCATTCTGGATTTTTACTACAGGCCCTTCAATATCCATGGAGTCTTTTCTGAGCCATACAGGGCACTTGAGAAGTCCTTCTTAACTTCTAGCTAACAACTACTTAGTGGGACTATTACACACAAAACAAATTATTCCAGGTGGACCAAGAATTCACAGTTTAATAATCTAACCTGAAAAATAATGAAGAGAATCCTGACTGATGAGGCATCTGAAGGATTTTATTTACAGATACCTCAAGGATTCAAAATCAAGGGAAGAAGAAATCACAGCAAAGAACCACCATCTTATTCAGGATTGTTTGAAAGGTGCAAGGAGAAATCGCCAGAATGCTGCAATTCAGCCCAAGATGTGTGCTGGTGTGGCTTCTCACAGCGAAATGGACTCTGCTTTGACATCACCCCTTCCCACCATACTGCTCATAATAACATTTTCGGGGGAAAGGGAGGGGGGAATGTTTTAAAAGAAAGTCCTTGATTTAGTTTTTTAGTATTGTAAAGATACTGCTGCTGTGCTTCATTTCTAACTGTGTAAACTTTTTTTTAACAAAATGTATCATTCGATAAAGTGAATTTTTAAAAAGTTACATAACTCTTCAGTTTTTATTTCCAAATCATAGGTTTTTTTAAGCTGTAGAACTGTTATCTGTAATATCTTGCTGTAGAAATATCAAATAATTTGAAAATTTGCACATTTTTGTGCAATACTCAATCTACAGTATCAGTCTTGTCAGATATACTAATTTTACGCTTCTGTTTAGTTTTGATTGGTGAGAAAGTGCCCTTCCTTCAAATTATCAAAGATAATTATTATTTTGTTTTTGGAATTTACAGGGAGGTGCAAAGTATAAAGTTGCTGCTAACATATATACATATATATCCAAATTTTACAAGGGTGTCTATGTATATATAGACAGTGTGTCCACACAAAAAATAGATATAGCTATCAGTCAGTTCTTCCATGATTTAGTTTTTTTAAATGTAGAAAAGCTATTGTAAATATCTCTTTCCATTTATTCTTAATTTTTCGACATATTGGTATTTCTTAATATCACAAAACTTTAATTTTTTAAAGGGAAATGAGAAATGCACATCAGTGATTGTCAAACCTCACCCCCTAATTTCCTACCCAATCTCCCCCCACCTACCCAATCGTATTCACCAATTCTGTTTTGTCAGGCTTCCAACAAAGTTCAATATTTCTAACACTCTAGTGCAATAAAAATTATTAAATAGCTAAGAGGTGTGCATGTGGGAAAGGTCAGTGCATATCCCTTTAGGAGGGGAGAATGTTGTAATATATCAGCTATCAAGTTGTTTAAAAAAAGTGTATTCAATCGTATATTGTCTATAGTATGTGCTATGAAATTTGCATTTATGATATGTAACAGGGGCAGAGACAAATTCATGTTACTCTGTTCAGTCAGAAACATTTTGTGGCATACGGCATTCCTGGGAAGTGCTGTACCTTGTTTCGTTTTGGTTTTAGTTTTGCATTTAGAGTGCCTTATAATTGATGCCTATTTTAATAGCATTTCTTTTTAGCTTTTGGTTCGTATTTCCATTCACTGTTCGTATCTGTTACTCTTTCTATTAAAGCATTATCTGTTTACCACATGTACAAAAACTCTTTGAATAATATGCATTCCTAGTTTTCAGCCAAGTCGGGGATGTTAGTGATTATACCAGCCCAAAGCACTTGGATAATCAGAGCCCTTCTTCCTTTTATAATCGTCAACATCAGAAAAAGCTACTTGTTTTATTTATATTCCCTTCCAAATCTGCTCTGGAACATGCAGTAACTGCACCAAACTTACTTTAGTAACAAATATCATTGGCAACTTTGGAATATATTTGATATTCCATTAGAATTTTTCTAAAAGGGGAAATATATATATATCTTACCCCCAATTCTTTCAACATTCTATAGGAAGCCATGGATGATGGCATGAGTTTGCCACATTTTACATGATTTTAAATAATCCTCAAAATATCCAAGGAACTCTTAAAGAGTTTTGGTATGAGTATACTGCTTTGGTTTAATTTTAGCTTCATGGATGTTCTGCATGGAAGGATTTTTGTTTTCCACATTTTCCCATTGCTAGCAGAATGAAATCCAAGAGACCAAACACTTGCAAGCATCGTATTTGAGCACTTTTGTAAAAAACAAAGAAAAAGAAAAAATATATAATACTTTTAAAAAGTATCTAGAAGGCTACCTCAGAATGAGACTCTCTAACCTACATCAGAACCAGAGAAGAATGTGCACTATGTGGGTCTGTTATCATTTTCTTTTCATTTGTATCTTTTTGGAGATTTATCCAAGTGCCAGATTACTCAGTGCTATAATTTTCTTTTAGTTAAACAAAGGGGGTCAGACAGACATTGCATCATCCAGACATGCCTTGTTGGACATGTGGAATCCGATGGAGCATTGCACACCAGAATGATTGGCCAATGAGCAGCTTCTCTCCCTGAAACAAAAACTGCCCATTTGGCAAAGGGAAAGATGACAATAATCAGAAGAAGAAAATGAATGGGATGCATACCATAGACGAACGAGGCGGAGACTATTGCGGGAATCTTACTGTACAGGAGCTGTTCCTAGAACTAACTCCCTTACTGTCATTGATGTGCATTCCACTCTGTGCTTTTCTGTACAACCATTCAAGTTTTAATTTCCCAGGTAAAACATCTTTATCTGCCATTACCACAAGCTTTTGAGTTTCCAGTTATTTTCATCATCATAACCAGTATGGTGCTATTATTTACCTATGTATGTGTAGTTATATATAATCTGTAATTAGTTACAATGATGAAAAAAATCAAAATATATAAAAAGTGATTTGTACAGAGCTTTATTTTAGCTCTTTTTAAAAAATGATTTGCATGGTTAGAAAACAGCGAGGACAGCCAGGGGAGGGAAGGGCCTCTAGGGAACTTTGCACTTTCTATACCTTTGTACTATGCACTGCCCTATTGATTCTACACCCAATAATGATATTACTTGAACCCATCTGTAAGAAACTGCTTCGGAAATTCATTTGTGTGTATGTACATAACACAACATAGAAACAGGAAGGGAAAAAAGTCTGCAGTAATGCATGTATTTTTTTTTTCTTTCCTGTTTATTTTCGGTTTTGCTTTGTTTAAGTCCTTCCTTTTGTTTTTAATTGCCTTTTTGTTTTTCTTTTTGGGTTTTGGTTCCTTTTGGGTTTATGGGTGCCCTGATACTCCAGCAGAGATCAGAAGGCTACAGATCCATTCTATCCATCCGTTATGTGGCTTTGCCATCCCAGCTTGGAGTGTCTTTACAAAGATAATAACAGTTGTGTTCTTTGCTCTCGTTTTGGGTGCATAGACTGAAAAATTTTAAAAAATAACTTGTAAAATGGCTTGTTAAAAAAATACAATTACCTCTAATTAGTAGTACGCAAAAATGTTTTACAGAATGAAAGGCGTGCTTTTTATTTTCTTACTTCGTTA
>NW_022326939.1:0-11245 GCF_002776525.5 Piliocolobus tephrosceles | reverse complement strand
TAACGAAGTAAGAAAATAAAAAGCACGCCTTTCATTCTGTAAAACATTTATGCGTACTACTAATTAGAGGTAATTGTATTTTTTTAACAAGCCATTTTACAAGTTATTTTTTAAAATTTTTCAGTCTATGCACCCAAAACGAGAGCAAAGAACACAACTGTTATTATCTTTGTAAAGACATTCCAAGCTGGGATGGCAAAGCCACATAACGGATGGATAGAATGGATCTGTAGCCTTCTGATCTCTGCTGGAGTATCAGGGCACCCATAAACCCAAAAGGAACCAAAACCCAAAAAGAAAAACAAAAAGGCAATTAAAAACAAAAGGAAGGACTTAAACAAAGCAAAACCGAAAATAAACAGGAAAGAAAAAAAAAATACATGCATTACTGCAGACTTTTTTCCCTTCCTGTTTCTATGTTGTGTTATGTACATACACACAAATGAATTTCCGAAGCAGTTTCTTACAGATGGGTTCAAGTAATATCATTATTGGGTGTAGAATCAATAGGGCAGTGCATAGTACAAAGGTATAGAAAGTGCAAAGTTCCCTAGAGGCCCTTCCCTCCCCTGGCTGTCCTCGCTGTTTTCTAACCATGCAAATCATTTTTTAAAAAGAGCTAAAATAAAGCTCTGTACAAATCACTTTTTATATATTTTGATTTTTTTTACCATTGTAACTAATTACAGATTATATATAACTACACATACATAGGTAAATAATAGCACCATACTGGTTATGATGATGAAAATAACTGGAAACTCGAAAGCTTGTGGTAATGGCAGATAAAGATGTTTTACCTGGGAAATTAAAACTTGAATGGTTGTACAGAAAAGCACAGAGTGGAATGCACATCAATGACAGTAAGGGAGTTAGTTCTAGGAACAGCTCCTGTACAGTAAGATTCCCGCAATAGTCTCCGCCTCGTTCGTCTATGGTATGCATCCCATTCATTTTCTTCTTCTGATTATTGTCATCTTTCCCTTTGCCAAATGGGCAGTTTTTGTTTCAGGGAGAGAAGCTGCTCATTGGCCAATCATTCTGGTGTGCAATGCTCCATCGGATTCCACATGTCCAACAAGGCATGTCTGGATGATGCAATGTCTGTCTGACCCCCTTTGTTTAACTAAAAGAAAATTATAGCACTGAGTAATCTGGCACTTGGATAAATCTCCAAAAAGATACAAATGAAAAGAAAATGATAACAGACCCACATAGTGCACATTCTTCTCTGGTTCTGATGTAGGTTAGAGAGTCTCATTCTGAGGTAGCCTTCTAGATACTTTTTAAAAGTATTATATATTTTTTCTTTTTTTTTCTTTTTCTTTGTTTTTTACAAAAGTGCTCAAATACGATGCTTGCAAGTGTTTGGTCTCTTGGATTTCATTCTGCTAGCAATGGGAAAATGTGGAAAACAAAAATCCTTCCATGCAGAACATCCATGAAGCTAAAATTAAACCAAAGCAGTATACTCATACCAAAACTCTTTAAGAGTTCCTTGGATATTTTGAGGATTATTTAAAATCATGTAAAATGTGGCAAACTCATGCCATCATCCATGGCTTCCTATAGAATGTTGAAAGAATTGGGGGTAAGATATATATATATTTCCCCTTTTAGAAAAATTCTAATGGAATATCAAATATATTCCAAAGTTGCCAATGATATTTGTTACTAAAGTAAGTTTGGTGCAGTTACTGCATGTTCCAGAGCAGATTTGGAAGGGAATATAAATAAAACAAGTAGCTTTTTCTGATGTTGACGATTATAAAAGGAAGAAGGGCTCTGATTATCCAAGTGCTTTGGGCTGGTATAATCACTAACATCCCCGACTTGGCTGAAAACTAGGAATGCATATTATTCAAAGAGTTTTTGTACATGTGGTAAACAGATAATGCTTTAATAGAAAGAGTAACAGATACGAACAGTGAATGGAAATACGAACCAAAAGCTAAAAAGAAATGCTATTAAAATAGGCATCAATTATAAGGCACTCTAAATGCAAAACTAAAACCAAAACGAAACAAGGTACAGCACTTCCCAGGAATGCTGTATGCCACAAAATGTTTCTGACTGAACAGAGTAACATGAATTTGTCTCTGCCCCTGTTACATATCATAAATGCAAATTTCATAGCACATACTATAGACAATATACGATTGAATACACTTTTTTTAAACAACTTGATAGCTGATATATTACAACATTCTCCCCTCCTAAAGGGATATGCACTGACCTTTCCCACATGCACACCTCTTAGCTATTTAATAATTTTTATTGCACTAGAGTGTTAGAAATATTGAACTTTGTTGGAAGCCTGACAAAACAGAATTGGTGAATACGATTGGGTAGGTGGGGGGAGATTGGGTAGGAAATTAGGGGGTGAGGTTTGACAATCACTGATGTGCATTTCTCATTTCCCTTTAAAAAATTAAAGTTTTGTGATATTAAGAAATACCAATATGTCGAAAAATTAAGAATAAATGGAAAGAGATATTTACAATAGCTTTTCTACATTTAAAAAAACTAAATCATGGAAGAACTGACTGATAGCTATATCTATTTTTTGTGTGGACACACTGTCTATATATACATAGACACCCTTGTAAAATTTGGATATATATGTATATATGTTAGCAGCAACTTTATACTTTGCACCTCCCTGTAAATTCCAAAAACAAAATAATAATTATCTTTGATAATTTGAAGGAAGGGCACTTTCTCACCAATCAAAACTAAACAGAAGCGTAAAATTAATATATCTGACGAGACTGATACTGTAGATTGAGTATTGCACAAAAATGTGCAAATTTTCAAATTATTTGATATTTCTACAGCAAGATATTACAGATAACAGTTCTACAGCTTAAAAAAACCTATGATTTGGAAATAAAAACTGAAGAGTTATGTAACTTTTTAAAAATTCACTTTATCGAATGATACATTTTGTTAAAAAAAAGTTTACACAGTTAGAAATGAAGCACAGCAGCAGTATCTTTACAATACTAAAAAACTAAATCAAGGACTTTCTTTTAAAACATTCCCCCCTCCCTTTCCCCCGAAAATGTTATTATGAGCAGTATGGTGGGAAGGGGTGATGTCAAAGCAGAGTCCATTTCGCTGTGAGAAGCCACACCAGCACACATCTTGGGCTGAATTGCAGCATTCTGGCGATTTCTCCTTGCACCTTTCAAACAATCCTGAATAAGATGGTGGTTCTTTGCTGTGATTTCTTCTTCCCTTGATTTTGAATCCTTGAGGTATCTGTAAATAAAATCCTTCAGATGCCTCATCAGTCAGGATTCTCTTCATTATTTTTCAGGTTAGATTATTAAACTGTGAATTCTTGGTCCACCTGGAATAATTTGTTTTGTGTGTAATAGTCCCACTAAGTAGTTGTTAGCTAGAAGTTAAGAAGGACTTCTCAAGTGCCCTGTATGGCTCAGAAAAGACTCCATGGATATTGAAGGGCCTGTAGTAAAAATCCAGAATGGGTCAGGGGTTTCTACGTTGCATAGTGATCAAAGGTGCCCAGGTACTCTAGTGCGGCTCGATAGCAAAACTGATACTGATCCTGCAGGAGACAACGAATGGGGAGAAACAAAGGAAGGGACCATGAGCATATTTTAATAGAAAAATAAAAATCAATATTGAATAACAAAATTACATCTATATGGGGCAAAAATCATACTTTTGTCAATTGATCTAATCCAATGACCAATTGGTTATAGTGAACGAAGAAAAATTAGCCACATGGAGTGTTTATTAACTTTGCCAATCAATTTGACTAAAACGATCTCCCAGTTCCAAGCAGTGGCAGGTCAAGTGAACACTGCCTTCCCAGATAAGTGTTTTCCAAGTAGTATCAAACAATGACCACCAATTGAGCACATAACACTTCTTACATGCCTTATAAACAGATAATGATGAAAGTCATCCTTTACAATTATCTGCTTATTTGTGATAATGAATTCTCAGTTTAAATATATGAGAGGCTGATACGCAAACTGTCCTGAGAAAAATCTGAATTTACTTATCTTCTGAGCTACTGCCAACAAAATTTGAATTTTTAAAAAATTATGTTTGAATAGTAGAGCTTGCAATGAGAATCACTCACAGTCATTTCAGCTACCTTTTGGCTGTCTCTCTCACTTATATATGATGTTCATATACAGCCAGAAGGTAGCTGGTGCGGCACACCAAGCACACAAATCCATTTACACAGGGCACTGGACTTCCAAGCTTTTCATCCCTGAAAATGGCTTCACAAGATTGGCTGCCCACATCAAAAAATACCTGTGAATTCGGCCCAATTCTGTGTGATTGCTAGCTGTCTGTTATAGAAAGGCACACACTAAAATAAAACAGTATGAAACATAGCTTTTTTCAGACAACAAAGAACACTATCATATTGGAATAAATTGAAGCATTGTTGGAGAGATGGAAAAATTACAATTTATAGATCTTTATAGGAATGAGAAAAAGTAGGATTTTCCCCATAAAAGAAATCTATTTTCAGTGGCCAACCAGGCTGAAAGTAGATAGTTTCTATTTTGCTTAAATGTGCATTTTTCTATAATAAAAATGGTAATGCAAAATAAATGGTGTTTACTTTCCTATCTTTTCACAGTCAGTTGCTTGGCTAAGTGTTCAGGCTTTTTAAATGTCCAATTTCCCTCTGTAACCCCCAAGACCCATTAAGTTTGTCAGGCTGACAGAATGTTTTGAGTATTGCAAGCCACACACTTGTACTACTTTGAAATCAGTCTGAAAGATACTGTGGCTGACGAATTGAAGAACACATATAAGTTGTATAATTTGGTGGCGTTTTGCAGAACGTAAACTCTATCAGTAATATTATCTTTAGAAATGAATGCTCAATAGACCAGACTGGCTATATCATAAACTCCTATTATTAAGAGAAATATCCAAATTGCCATATTAATTATTGGAATAGGAAATGAGGGACTAATATAATATCTCTAGGCTTATCCAGAATCAAAATGCTTTGAATGGCCATTGTTAAGACATGAAATATAGAACAGCTGATACCTCTGTAGGCACGCAGAGGGAGAATGGAGAAGTTAAATGGGCTGAGATTATTTTATGTACTAAGCGTTATGCTTTCTCTCTATATATAATATATACTACAGGAAAATGAATATAATGAATTTTATGAAATTGCCATTTTATTGGTCAAAAATGGTCCAGTAGTCAAATTTAACATAGCTCAATGTAACATATAATCGCACGTAATTTCTATAGCAACACTAAAACACTGATAATCTCACCCCATCTAAAAAGGGGGAAAATGAGGTTCAAAATTATTAAACAGTTTGATGCTTTCCCCACAGTATTATGTGTGTGGTGTTGAGAGAGTCTGGACTCCAGGAGGTCCAGGCTACCAAAACGTAGGCTCTTGAGATGTGAAAAATGCAATGGATTTTCTCACCTCTGGACCATAGCTGGTCGTTGTGTTCTTACCATTTTGACGGTCTGGAAGATATCTACGACTCCTTCATATCTCATTCTTTCCAAAACAATGCTTAATGTTATGAAGACTCCAGTTCTTCCAACACCCACGCTGCCACAATAACAAAGGCAATGTTACTGGGTGAGATGCTCACAGTCTTGGCACATTTGCTTGGGTGTGGACATACTTCTTTCTACCGGCTTCCACACTCCATATTTCTTTACAGCCATGTTCAGGAAAACGTGGTATCACATTCACGAAATGGTTACTCTTGGTATACTGAGTTGTAACAGCATGTGACAACGAGGGTGAAGTAATTAGGAGTACGTCTAATAAAAGGTCTTTTCAATGGGGATTTATACCATTTTAGAAAGACCAAGGAAACAATAAATGAAAAGAACAAAGGGTGTAAATAACATATAGGTTTATATTATTCATGGAGATTCTGAGATTTAGAACTTGCCTACTTAATATTTTTAAAGTATGCAATAATTCAGAATAAGGTGAAGTGAATTTGGCATCTTCAACTTTTCTAGTACATTGTTCACATTTTACAGTTACTTACAATACACATGCAGTGCCCCATAACTTAAACGTATTTGTCTATAACCAGTCAAATGTTGACACTGGTTTTATTATGAGAAAAGAGATGCTATAACAGGGTATATATGTGATTTTCACTTAGTCTTCAGGAGGGTTTATGACTATCCTGTAAGTGTATGTACACATGAAGTAAATACTATGTTGTTTTCTTATTTCTTGAGACTTAGAACTTTCAACAGATTCTCACAGGGGTCTCTAATCTTTAAAAAAAAGTGATTAAGAGCCACTGATCTCTAAACTTATCTACTATTTTTACATGATCAGCAACTAAAACCCCAGGATCCTTTCTACCACGTTAGAAAGTTTTTGAGTTTCTCTCTACTGTCTTCATTATCTTAAGATAATTCCAGAATCTTCATGGTAGCAAGAAAGAAAACTAATTCATAGCTCTTCCGCACTCAAGTGGGAAAGCACTGGGAAGTTTAGGTAATGAGGGAAACAGTGAATAATGAAAAATCCGTACATTTTTGGATCCTAATTAAACAGCATGTGTAACACTTGGGCACAGGCTGTAGAAAATAGATGGATTCATTTACTGGAGGATGTAGCTGACCGGCATATATAGTGTGTCCCTTTATAAATGGGTTTCTACAGTCTAAACAGAAATGTTAAGTGAGGTTTGAAACTCCATGGGGAGTCAGTCTTTAAGAGATGATTGAAGATATCTAGCAGCAGTGAAGCCTTCTCTTAAGATGAAGCAGATGCCCTTGAAGGTCCCTTTTAACCTTGAAAGTCTCTCTTAGTTGTGAAAAATTGAGATTTATTTTCTTTTTGTTGAATGGTCTAGGTACTCCAGAGTTTACCTTACCTTGATTTGATAACTCGAATGTAACAAAAACATTGGGTTTCTGTCTTTCTACTAAGTGTTTTCAAAAAAAGAACAGACATTGGACTTATAACTTTTAAATTTATTGATTTTATCATCTTAGTTTAATAAGTTACAAATAAGAAAAGTAGTATTTTCAGACCATTCCTAGATAAAATATATAGAAGTCCTTTATGTGTGTGTGTATATATATATAAGATATATGCATCACAATTTCTTTAGCATTATACTAAAGGAATATTAAAATTATTTTATGACAAAAACACTGAGGACAGGCACACACAACATTTATGTACCTATACATATAAGGATGCTTAAAGCTAAGAAGATGTATTAAATTAAAGATATTATTTTCCTGAGAGGTTATTTTAGAAAAGTTTAAATTAGCATTTGGGCAAATTATGAGTGAAGTTAAAAGAAATATCCAGGTAATTCAATCCCAATATATACCATCTACCTTGTCTAAATACGGGCATACACTGTTTTATTTTGCTATGCTTTATTGAGTTTTGCAGATATTTTGTTTAACAAATTGAATGTCTATGTCAATCTTGCATTGAGCAAGTATATTGGTGCCATTTTTCCACCAGCACATACTCAGTTTGTGTCTCTGTGCAGCATTTTGGTTATTTTTGCAATATTTCAAATTTTTTCATACTATTGTGTCTGTTAGTGATCTGTGATCGCTGATCTTTGATGTTACTACTGCAATTGGTTTGGGGTGCCATGAACCATGACCATAGGACACTGAACACTTAATTGATAAATGTGTGTGCTATGACTGCTCCACCAAGCAGCAGTCTCCCCATCTGTCTTTTTCTCCTCAGGCTTCCCTATTTCTTGAGACACAGCAATACTGAAATTAGGCTAATTAATAACCCTACAATGGCCTCTAAGTGTTCAAGTGAAAGGGAGAGTTATCTAACTTTAAATCACAAGCTAGAAATAATGAAGTATAAAGCCGAGGTATGCTGAAAGCTAGGCCTCTTGCACCAAACAGCCTAGTTGTGAATGCAGAGTTCCTGAAGGAAATTAAAAGTGCTACTCCAGTGAACACATGAATGATAAGGAAAGTAGAACAGCTTTACTGCTGATAAGAAGAAAGTTTTAAAGGTCTAGATAGACGATCAAACCATTTACAACATTCCCTTAAATCAAAGCCTAGGCCAGAGCAAGGCCCTAACTTTCTTCAATTCTGTGAAAGCTGAGAGGTAAGGAGGCTGCAGAAGAAAAGTTTGAAGTTAGCAGAGGTTGGCTTATGAGGTTTAAGGAAGGAAGCCAACCCCATAACATAAAAGTGCAAGGTGAAGCAACAAGTGCTGTTGCAGAAGCTGTAGCAAGCTATTCAGAAGATCTAGCTAAGATCACTGATGAAGGTGGCTACATTAAAAAACAGATCTTTAGTGTAGACAAACATCAGTATATTGGAAGAAGTTGTCATCTAAGACTTTGATAGCTACAGAGGAGGCGCCAATGCCTGACTTCAGAACTTCAAAGAACAGGCTGACTTGTTAGGGGCTCATGCAGCTGGTGACATTAAGCTGAAGCCAAAGCTCATTTACCATTTCAAAAATCCTAGGGCTCTGAAGAATTACACTAAATACTCTCAAGTGAAAGGAAGAGTTAAACATCTCTCACTTTAAGTCAAAAGCTTGAAATAATCAAGTTTTAGTAAGGAAGGCACACTGAACATCAAGACAGGCTGAAAGCTCGACCTCTTGTATCGCCCAGTTCTAGAAATGGAACAAGAAAGCATGGATGACAACACATCTGTTTACAGCATGGTTTACTGAATATTTTAAGGCCACTCTTGAGACCTACTAAGCAGAATAAAAGATTCTTTTCAAGATAGATAATACTGCTCATTGACAACATATCTTGTCACCCAAGAGCTCTGATGGACTGTACAAGGAGGTTAATGTTTTCATGCCTGTGAATACAATATTCATTCTGCAGCCCAATGGACCAAGGAGGAATTTCAACTTTCAAGTTGTATTATTTAAGAACTACATTTTATAAGGCTATACATTCTATAGATAGTGATTCTCTGGTAGGTCTGGGCAAAGTAAATTGAACAGTTCCTGGAAATAATTCACCATTCTATGCCATTAAAAACATTTGTGATTCATGGGAGAAGATCAAATTATCAACATTAACAGGAGTTTGGAAGAAGTTGACTCTGATCATCATGGATGACTTTGAGGGGTTCAAGACTTCAGTGAAGGAAGAAATTGCAAAAATGGTGGAATAGCAAGATAACTAGAACTAGAAGTGGAGCTGGGAGATGTGACTGAATTGCTGCAATCTCATGATAAAACCTGAATACATGAGGAGTTGCTTCTTATGGATGAGCAAAGAAAATGGTTTCCCAAGATGGAATGTACTCATGAAGATGCTGTGAACACTGTGGAAATGACAAAAGATTTAGAATAGTACACAAACAAAGTTAATCGAAAAGCAGCAGGGTTGCAGAGGAATGACTCCAATTTTGAAAGGAGTTCTACTGAGAGTAAAATGCTATCAAGCAACATTGCATGGTGCAGAGAAGGCTCTTGATAAAGAGTTACTTGATGCGCCAAACTTCATTATTATCTTCTTGTAAGAAATGGCTACAGCCACCTCACCCTTCAGAAACCACCCATTGATTAGTCAGAAGCCATCAATGTTGAGGCAAGACCTTCTACCAGCAAAAAGATTACAACTTACCGGAGGCTTAGATGATGGTTAGCATTTTTTTTTTTTTTAATTTAAGTTCTGGGGT
The DNA here is from genome assembly GCF_002776525.5 of Piliocolobus tephrosceles. Classification (NCBI taxonomy): domain Eukaryota; kingdom Metazoa; phylum Chordata; class Mammalia; order Primates; family Cercopithecidae; genus Piliocolobus; species Piliocolobus tephrosceles. The sequence goes on along the minus strand of NW_022326939.1, from coordinate 1,582 downwards.
AGATGAGAAAAATATGCTGGTTTGTTACATAGATATACATGTGCCATAGTGGTTTACAACACCCATGAACCCACCATCTACATTAGGTATTTCTTCTGATGCTATCCCTCCCTCAGCCCCGTATCCCCTGAAAGGCCCTGGTGTATGATGTTTGTTTCCCTCCATCCATGTGTTCTCACTGTTCAACTCCCACTTACGAGTGAGAACATGCGGTGTTTGGTTTTCTGTTCCTGTGTTAGTTTGCTGAGAATGATGGTTTGCCAGTTTCATCCATGTGCCTGCAAAGGACATGAACTCATCCTTTTTTATGGCTGCATAGTATTCCATGGTAGATATGTGCCACGTTTACTTTATCATTGATGAGCATTTGGGTTGGTCCCAAGTCTTTACTATTGTGAGCTGTGTTACATTAACATATGTGTGCATGTGTCTTTATAGTAGAATGATTTATAAGCCTTTGGGTATATATTCAGTAATGGGATTGCTGGGTCAAACGGTATTTCTGGTTCTAGATCCTTGAGGAATCACCAAACTATCTTCCACAACGGTTGAACTAATTTACATTCCCACTAACAAACAGTGTAAAAGTGTTCCTATGTCTCCACATCCTCCCCAGCATCTGTTGTTTCCTGACTTTTTAATGATCGCCATTCTAAATGGTGTAAGATAGTATCTCATTGTGGTTTTGATTTGCATTTCTCTAACTACCGATGATGGTGAGCAGTTTTTCCCATATGTTTGTCGGCCGCATAAATGTCTTCTTTTGAGAAGTGTCTGTTCATATCCTCTGCCTACTTGTCAATGGGGTTGTTTTTTTCTTGTAAATTTGTTTAAGTTCTTTGTAGATTCTGGATGTTAGCCCTTTGTCAGATGGATAGATTGCAAAAATTTCCTCCCATTTTGTAGGTTGCCTATTCACTCTGATGGTAGTTTTTGGCTCTGCAGAAGCTCTTTAATTAGATCCCATTTGTCAATTTTGGCTTTAGTTGCCATTGCTTTTGGTGTTTCAGTCCTGAAGTCTTTGTCTATGCCTGTGTCCTGAATGGTACTGCCTAGATTTTCTTCTAGGGTTTTTATGGTTTTAGGTCTTAGGTTTAAATCTTTAATCCATCTTGAGTTAATTTTTGTATAAGGTGTAAGGAAGGGATCCAGTTTCAGTTTTCTGCATATGGCTAGCCAGTTTTCCCAACACCATTTATTAAATAGAGAAGCCTTTCCCCATTGTTTTTCCTCAGGTTTGTCAAACATCACATGGTTGCAGATGTGTGGTGTTATTTATAAGGCCTCTGTTCTGTTCCATTGGTCTGTATATCTGTTTTGGTAGCAGTACCATGCCATTAGCCTTGTAGTGTCCTTTGAAGTCAGGTAGCATGATGCCTCAAGCCTTGTTCTTTTTGCTTAGGATTGTGTTGGCTTTGTGGACTCTTTTTTGGCTCCATATCAAATTTAAAGTAGATTTTTCCCATTTTGTGAGGAAAGTCATTGATAGCTTGATAGGGATAGCATTGAATCTATAAATTACCTTGGGTAGGCAGTATGGCCATTTTCACGATATTGATTCTTCCTATCCATGAGCATGGAA
>NW_022326938.1:0-11245 GCF_002776525.5 Piliocolobus tephrosceles | reverse complement strand
TTCCATGCTCATGGATAGGAAGAATCAATATCGTGAAAATGGCCATACTGCCTACCCAAGGTAATTTATAGATTCAATGCTATCCCTATCAAGCTATCAATGACTTTCCTCACAAAATGGGAAAAATCTACTTTAAATTTGATATGGAGCCAAAAAAGAGTCCACAAAGCCAACACAATCCTAAGCAAAAAGAACAAGGCTTGAGGCATCATGCTACCTGACTTCAAAGGACACTACAAGGCTAATGGCATGGTACTGCTACCAAAACAGATATACAGACCAATGGAACAGAACAGAGGCCTTATAAATAACACCACACATCTGCAACCATGTGATGTTTGACAAACCTGAGGAAAAACAATGGGGAAAGGCTTCTCTATTTAATAAATGGTGTTGGGAAAACTGGCTAGCCATATGCAGAAAACTGAAACTGGATCCCTTCCTTACACCTTATACAAAAATTAACTCAAGATGGATTAAAGATTTAAACCTAAGACCTAAAACCATAAAAACCCTAGAAGAAAATCTAGGCAGTACCATTCAGGACACAGGCATAGACAAAGACTTCAGGACTGAAACACCAAAAGCAATGGCAACTAAAGCCAAAATTGACAAATGGGATCTAATTAAAGAGCTTCTGCAGAGCCAAAAACTACCATCAGAGTGAATAGGCAACCTACAAAATGGGAGGAAATTTTTGCAATCTATCCATCTGACAAAGGGCTAACATCCAGAATCTACAAAGAACTTAAACAAATTTACAAGAAAAAAACAACCCCATTGACAAGTAGGCAGAGGATATGAACAGACACTTCTCAAAAGAAGACATTTATGCGGCCGACAAACATATGGGAAAAACTGCTCACCATCATCGGTAGTTAGAGAAATGCAAATCAAAACCACAATGAGATACTATCTTACACCATTTAGAATGGCGATCATTAAAAAGTCAGGAAACAACAGATGCTGGGGAGGATGTGGAGACATAGGAACACTTTTACACTGTTTGTTAGTGGGAATGTAAATTAGTTCAACCGTTGTGGAAGATAGTTTGGTGATTCCTCAAGGATCTAGAACCAGAAATACCGTTTGACCCAGCAATCCCATTACTGAATATATACCCAAAGGCTTATAAATCATTCTACTATAAAGACACATGCACACATATGTTAATGTAACACAGCTCACAATAGTAAAGACTTGGGACCAACCCAAATGCTCATCAATGATAAAGTAAACGTGGCACATATCTACCATGGAATACTATGCAGCCATAAAAAAGGATGAGTTCATGTCCTTTGCAGGCACATGGATGAAACTGGCAAACCATCATTCTCAGCAAACTAACACAGGAACAGAAAACCAAACACCGCATGTTCTCACTCGTAAGTGGGAGTTGAACAGTGAGAACACATGGATGGAGGGAAACAAACATCATACACCAGGGCCTTTCAGGGGATACGGGGCTGAGGGAGGGATAGCATCAGAAGAAATACCTAATGTAGATGGTGGGTTCATGGGTGTTGTAAACCACTATGGCACATGTATATCTATGTAACAAACCAGCATATTTTTCTCATCTACCCCAGAACTTAAATTAAAAAAAAAAAAAATGCTAACCATCATCTAAGCCTCCGGTAAGTTGTAATCTTTTTGCTGGTAGAAGGTCTTGCCTCAACATTGATGGCTTCTGACTAATCAATGGGTGGTTTCTGAAGGGTGAGGTGGCTGTAGCCATTTCTTACAAGAAGATAATAATGAAGTTTGGCGCATCAAGTAACTCTTTATCAAGAGCCTTCTCTGCACCATGCAATGTTGCTTGATAGCATTTTACTCTCAGTAGAACTCCTTTCAAAATTGGAGTCATTCCTCTGCAACCCTGCTGCTTTTCGATTAACTTTGTTTGTGTACTATTCTAAATCTTTTGTCATTTCCACAGTGTTCACAGCATCTTCATGAGTACATTCCATCTTGGGAAACCATTTTCTTTGCTCATCCATAAGAAGCAACTCCTCATGTATTCAGGTTTTATCATGAGATTGCAGCAATTCAGTCACATCTCCCAGCTCCACTTCTAGTTCTAGTTATCTTGCTATTCCACCATTTTTGCAATTTCTTCCTTCACTGAAGTCTTGAACCCCTCAAAGTCATCCATGATGATCAGAGTCAACTTCTTCCAAACTCCTGTTAATGTTGATAATTTGATCTTCTCCCATGAATCACAAATGTTTTTAATGGCATAGAATGGTGAATTATTTCCAGGAACTGTTCAATTTACTTTGCCCAGACCTACCAGAGAATCACTATCTATAGAATGTATAGCCTTATAAAATGTAGTTCTTAAATAATACAACTTGAAAGTTGAAATTCCTCCTTGGTCCATTGGGCTGCAGAATGAATATTGTATTCACAGGCATGAAAACATTAACCTCCTTGTACAGTCCATCAGAGCTCTTGGGTGACAAGATATGTTGTCAATGAGCAGTATTATCTATCTTGAAAAGAATCTTTTATTCTGCTTAGTAGGTCTCAAGAGTGGCCTTAAAATATTCAGTAAACCATGCTGTAAACAGATGTGTTGTCATCCATGCTTTCTTGTTCCATTTCTAGAACTGGGCGATACAAGAGGTCGAGCTTTCAGCCTGTCTTGATGTTCAGTGTGCCTTCCTTACTAAAACTTGATTATTTCAAGCTTTTGACTTAAAGTGAGAGATGTTTAACTCTTCCTTTCACTTGAGAGTATTTAGTGTAATTCTTCAGAGCCCTAGGATTTTTGAAATGGTAAATGAGCTTTGGCTTCAGCTTAATGTCACCAGCTGCATGAGCCCCTAACAAGTCAGCCTGTTCTTTGAAGTTCTGAAGTCAGGCATTGGCGCCTCCTCTGTAGCTATCAAAGTCTTAGATGACAACTTCTTCCAATATACTGATGTTTGTCTACACTAAAGATCTGTTTTTTAATGTAGCCACCTTCATCAGTGATCTTAGCTAGATCTTCTGAATAGCTTGCTACAGCTTCTGCAACAGCACTTGTTGCTTCACCTTGCACTTTTATGTTATGGGGTTGGCTTCCTTCCTTAAACCTCATAAGCCAACCTCTGCTAACTTCAAACTTTTCTTCTGCAGCCTCCTTACCTCTCAGCTTTCACAGAATTGAAGAAAGTTAGGGCCTTGCTCTGGCCTAGGCTTTGATTTAAGGGAATGTTGTAAATGGTTTGATCGTCTATCTAGACCTTTAAAACTTTCTTCTTATCAGCAGTAAAGCTGTTCTACTTTCCTTATCATTCATGTGTTCACTGGAGTAGCACTTTTAATTTCCTTCAGGAACTCTGCATTCACAACTAGGCTGTTTGGTGCAAGAGGCCTAGCTTTCAGCATACCTCGGCTTTATACTTCATTATTTCTAGCTTGTGATTTAAAGTTAGATAACTCTCCCTTTCACTTGAACACTTAGAGGCCATTGTAGGGTTATTAATTAGCCTAATTTCAGTATTGCTGTGTCTCAAGAAATAGGGAAGCCTGAGGAGAAAAAGACAGATGGGGAGACTGCTGCTTGGTGGAGCAGTCATAGCACACACATTTATCAATTAAGTGTTCAGTGTCCTATGGTCATGGTTCATGGCACCCCAAACCAATTGCAGTAGTAACATCAAAGATCAGCGATCACAGATCACTAACAGACACAATAGTATGAAAAAATTTGAAATATTGCAAAAATAACCAAAATGCTGCACAGAGACACAAACTGAGTATGTGCTGGTGGAAAAATGGCACCAATATACTTGCTCAATGCAAGATTGACATAGACATTCAATTTGTTAAACAAAATATCTGCAAAACTCAATAAAGCATAGCAAAATAAAACAGTGTATGCCCGTATTTAGACAAGGTAGATGGTATATATTGGGATTGAATTACCTGGATATTTCTTTTAACTTCACTCATAATTTGCCCAAATGCTAATTTAAACTTTTCTAAAATAACCTCTCAGGAAAATAATATCTTTAATTTAATACATCTTCTTAGCTTTAAGCATCCTTATATGTATAGGTACATAAATGTTGTGTGTGCCTGTCCTCAGTGTTTTTGTCATAAAATAATTTTAATATTCCTTTAGTATAATGCTAAAGAAATTGTGATGCATATATCTTATATATATATACACACACACATAAAGGACTTCTATATATTTTATCTAGGAATGGTCTGAAAATACTACTTTTCTTATTTGTAACTTATTAAACTAAGATGATAAAATCAATAAATTTAAAAGTTATAAGTCCAATGTCTGTTCTTTTTTTGAAAACACTTAGTAGAAAGACAGAAACCCAATGTTTTTGTTACATTCGAGTTATCAAATCAAGGTAAGGTAAACTCTGGAGTACCTAGACCATTCAACAAAAAGAAAATAAATCTCAATTTTTCACAACTAAGAGAGACTTTCAAGGTTAAAAGGGACCTTCAAGGGCATCTGCTTCATCTTAAGAGAAGGCTTCACTGCTGCTAGATATCTTCAATCATCTCTTAAAGACTGACTCCCCATGGAGTTTCAAACCTCACTTAACATTTCTGTTTAGACTGTAGAAACCCATTTATAAAGGGACACACTATATATGCCGGTCAGCTACATCCTCCAGTAAATGAATCCATCTATTTTCTACAGCCTGTGCCCAAGTGTTACACATGCTGTTTAATTAGGATCCAAAAATGTACGGATTTTTCATTATTCACTGTTTCCCTCATTACCTAAACTTCCCAGTGCTTTCCCACTTGAGTGCGGAAGAGCTATGAATTAGTTTTCTTTCTTGCTACCATGAAGATTCTGGAATTATCTTAAGATAATGAAGACAGTAGAGAGAAACTCAAAAACTTTCTAACGTGGTAGAAAGGATCCTGGGGTTTTAGTTGCTGATCATGTAAAAATAGTAGATAAGTTTAGAGATCAGTGGCTCTTAATCACTTTTTTTTAAAGATTAGAGACCCCTGTGAGAATCTGTTGAAAGTTCTAAGTCTCAAGAAATAAGAAAACAACATAGTATTTACTTCATGTGTACATACACTTACAGGATAGTCATAAACCCTCCTGAAGACTAAGTGAAAATCACATATATACCCTGTTATAGCATCTCTTTTCTCATAATAAAACCAGTGTCAACATTTGACTGGTTATAGACAAATACGTTTAAGTTATGGGGCACTGCATGTGTATTGTAAGTAACTGTAAAATGTGAACAATGTACTAGAAAAGTTGAAGATGCCAAATTCACTTCACCTTATTCTGAATTATTGCATACTTTAAAAATATTAAGTAGGCAAGTTCTAAATCTCAGAATCTCCATGAATAATATAAACCTATATGTTATTTACACCCTTTGTTCTTTTCATTTATTGTTTCCTTGGTCTTTCTAAAATGGTATAAATCCCCATTGAAAAGACCTTTTATTAGACGTACTCCTAATTACTTCACCCTCGTTGTCACATGCTGTTACAACTCAGTATACCAAGAGTAACCATTTCGTGAATGTGATACCACGTTTTCCTGAACATGGCTGTAAAGAAATATGGAGTGTGGAAGCCGGTAGAAAGAAGTATGTCCACACCCAAGCAAATGTGCCAAGACTGTGAGCATCTCACCCAGTAACATTGCCTTTGTTATTGTGGCAGCGTGGGTGTTGGAAGAACTGGAGTCTTCATAACATTAAGCATTGTTTTGGAAAGAATGAGATATGAAGGAGTCGTAGATATCTTCCAGACCGTCAAAATGGTAAGAACACAACGACCAGCTATGGTCCAGAGGTGAGAAAATCCATTGCATTTTTCACATCTCAAGAGCCTACGTTTTGGTAGCCTGGACCTCCTGGAGTCCAGACTCTCTCAACACCACACACATAATACTGTGGGGAAAGCATCAAACTGTTTAATAATTTTGAACCTCATTTTCCCCCTTTTTAGATGGGGTGAGATTATCAGTGTTTTAGTGTTGCTATAGAAATTACGTGCGATTATATGTTACATTGAGCTATGTTAAATTTGACTACTGGACCATTTTTGACCAATAAAATGGCAATTTCATAAAATTCATTATATTCATTTTCCTGTAGTATATATTATATATAGAGAGAAAGCATAACGCTTAGTACATAAAATAATCTCAGCCCATTTAACTTCTCCATTCTCCCTCTGCGTGCCTACAGAGGTATCAGCTGTTCTATATTTCATGTCTTAACAATGGCCATTCAAAGCATTTTGATTCTGGATAAGCCTAGAGATATTATATTAGTCCCTCATTTCCTATTCCAATAATTAATATGGCAATTTGGATATTTCTCTTAATAATAGGAGTTTATGATATAGCCAGTCTGGTCTATTGAGCATTCATTTCTAAAGATAATATTACTGATAGAGTTTACGTTCTGCAAAACGCCACCAAATTATACAACTTATATGTGTTCTTCAATTCGTCAGCCACAGTATCTTTCAGACTGATTTCAAAGTAGTACAAGTGTGTGGCTTGCAATACTCAAAACATTCTGTCAGCCTGACAAACTTAATGGGTCTTGGGGGTTACAGAGGGAAATTGGACATTTAAAAAGCCTGAACACTTAGCCAAGCAACTGACTGTGAAAAGATAGGAAAGTAAACACCATTTATTTTGCATTACCATTTTTATTATAGAAAAATGCACATTTAAGCAAAATAGAAACTATCTACTTTCAGCCTGGTTGGCCACTGAAAATAGATTTCTTTTATGGGGAAAATCCTACTTTTTCTCATTCCTATAAAGATCTATAAATTGTAATTTTTCCATCTCTCCAACAATGCTTCAATTTATTCCAATATGATAGTGTTCTTTGTTGTCTGAAAAAAGCTATGTTTCATACTGTTTTATTTTAGTGTGTGCCTTTCTATAACAGACAGCTAGCAATCACACAGAATTGGGCCGAATTCACAGGTATTTTTTGATGTGGGCAGCCAATCTTGTGAAGCCATTTTCAGGGATGAAAAGCTTGGAAGTCCAGTGCCCTGTGTAAATGGATTTGTGTGCTTGGTGTGCCGCACCAGCTACCTTCTGGCTGTATATGAACATCATATATAAGTGAGAGAGACAGCCAAAAGGTAGCTGAAATGACTGTGAGTGATTCTCATTGCAAGCTCTACTATTCAAACATAATTTTTTAAAAATTCAAATTTTGTTGGCAGTAGCTCAGAAGATAAGTAAATTCAGATTTTTCTCAGGACAGTTTGCGTATCAGCCTCTCATATATTTAAACTGAGAATTCATTATCACAAATAAGCAGATAATTGTAAAGGATGACTTTCATCATTATCTGTTTATAAGGCATGTAAGAAGTGTTATGTGCTCAATTGGTGGTCATTGTTTGATACTACTTGGAAAACACTTATCTGGGAAGGCAGTGTTCACTTGACCTGCCACTGCTTGGAACTGGGAGATCGTTTTAGTCAAATTGATTGGCAAAGTTAATAAACACTCCATGTGGCTAATTTTTCTTCGTTCACTATAACCAATTGGTCATTGGATTAGATCAATTGACAAAAGTATGATTTTTGCCCCATATAGATGTAATTTTGTTATTCAATATTGATTTTTATTTTTCTATTAAAATATGCTCATGGTCCCTTCCTTTGTTTCTCCCCATTCGTTGTCTCCTGCAGGATCAGTATCAGTTTTGCTATCGAGCCGCACTAGAGTACCTGGGCACCTTTGATCACTATGCAACGTAGAAACCCCTGACCCATTCTGGATTTTTACTACAGGCCCTTCAATATCCATGGAGTCTTTTCTGAGCCATACAGGGCACTTGAGAAGTCCTTCTTAACTTCTAGCTAACAACTACTTAGTGGGACTATTACACACAAAACAAATTATTCCAGGTGGACCAAGAATTCACAGTTTAATAATCTAACCTGAAAAATAATGAAGAGAATCCTGACTGATGAGGCATCTGAAGGATTTTATTTACAGATACCTCAAGGATTCAAAATCAAGGGAAGAAGAAATCACAGCAAAGAACCACCATCTTATTCAGGATTGTTTGAAAGGTGCAAGGAGAAATCGCCAGAATGCTGCAATTCAGCCCAAGATGTGTGCTGGTGTGGCTTCTCACAGCGAAATGGACTCTGCTTTGACATCACCCCTTCCCACCATACTGCTCATAATAACATTTTCGGGGGAAAGGGAGGGGGGAATGTTTTAAAAGAAAGTCCTTGATTTAGTTTTTTAGTATTGTAAAGATACTGCTGCTGTGCTTCATTTCTAACTGTGTAAACTTTTTTTTAACAAAATGTATCATTCGATAAAGTGAATTTTTAAAAAGTTACATAACTCTTCAGTTTTTATTTCCAAATCATAGGTTTTTTTAAGCTGTAGAACTGTTATCTGTAATATCTTGCTGTAGAAATATCAAATAATTTGAAAATTTGCACATTTTTGTGCAATACTCAATCTACAGTATCAGTCTCGTCAGATATATTAATTTTACGCTTCTGTTTAGTTTTGATTGGTGAGAAAGTGCCCTTCCTTCAAATTATCAAAGATAATTATTATTTTGTTTTTGGAATTTACAGGGAGGTGCAAAGTATAAAGTTGCTGCTAACATATATACATATATATCCAAATTTTACAAGGGTGTCTATGTATATATAGACAGTGTGTCCACACAAAAAATAGATATAGCTATCAGTCAGTTCTTCCATGATTTAGTTTTTTTAAATGTAGAAAAGCTATTGTAAATATCTCTTTCCATTTATTCTTAATTTTTCGACATATTGGTATTTCTTAATATCACAAAACTTTAATTTTTTAAAGGGAAATGAGAAATGCACATCAGTGATTGTCAAACCTCACCCCCTAATTTCCTACCCAATCTCCCCCCACCTACCCAATCGTATTCACCAATTCTGTTTTGTCAGGCTTCCAACAAAGTTCAATATTTCTAACACTCTAGTGCAATAAAAATTATTAAATAGCTAAGAGGTGTGCATGTGGGAAAGGTCAGTGCATATCCCTTTAGGAGGGGAGAATGTTGTAATATATCAGCTATCAAGTTGTTTAAAAAAAGTGTATTCAATCGTATATTGTCTATAGTATGTGCTATGAAATTTGCATTTATGATATGTAACAGGGGCAGAGACAAATTCATGTTACTCTGTTCAGTCAGAAACATTTTGTGGCATACAGCATTCCTGGGAAGTGCTGTACCTTGTTTCGTTTTGGTTTTAGTTTTGCATTTAGAGTGCCTTATAATTGATGCCTATTTTAATAGCATTTCTTTTTAGCTTTTGGTTCGTATTTCCATTCACTGTTCGTATCTGTTACTCTTTCTATTAAAGCATTATCTGTTTACCACATGTACAAAAACTCTTTGAATAATATGCATTCCTAGTTTTCAGCCAAGTCGGGGATGTTAGTGATTATACCAGCCCAAAGCACTTGGATAATCAGAGCCCTTCTTCCTTTTATAATCGTCAACATCAGAAAAAGCTACTTGTTTTATTTATATTCCCTTCCAAATCTGCTCTGGAACATGCAGTAACTGCACCAAACTTACTTTAGTAACAAATATCATTGGCAACTTTGGAATATATTTGATATTCCATTAGAATTTTTCTAAAAGGGGAAATATATATATATCTTACCCCCAATTCTTTCAACATTCTATAGGAAGCCATGGATGATGGCATGAGTTTGCCACATTTTACATGATTTTAAATAATCCTCAAAATATCCAAGGAACTCTTAAAGAGTTTTGGTATGAGTATACTGCTTTGGTTTAATTTTAGCTTCATGGATGTTCTGCATGGAAGGATTTTTGTTTTCCACATTTTCCCATTGCTAGCAGAATGAAATCCAAGAGACCAAACACTTGCAAGCATCGTATTTGAGCACTTTTGTAAAAAACAAAGAAAAAGAAAAAAAAAGAAAAAATATATAATACTTTTAAAAAGTATCTAGAAGGCTACCTCAGAATGAGACTCTCTAACCTACATCAGAACCAGAGAAGAATGTGCACTATGTGGGTCTGTTATCATTTTCTTTTCATTTGTATCTTTTTGGAGATTTATCCAAGTGCCAGATTACTCAGTGCTATAATTTTCTTTTAGTTAAACAAAGGGGGTCAGACAGACATTGCATCATCCAGACATGCCTTGTTGGACATGTGGAATCCGATGGAGCATTGCACACCAGAATGATTGGCCAATGAGCAGCTTCTCTCCCTGAAACAAAAACTGCCCATTTGGCAAAGGGAAAGATGACAATAATCAGAAGAAGAAAATGAATGGGATGCATACCATAGACGAACGAGGCGGAGACTATTGCGGGAATCTTACTGTACAGGAGCTGTTCCTAGAACTAACTCCCTTACTGTCATTGATGTGCATTCCACTCTGTGCTTTTCTGTACAACCATTCAAGTTTTAATTTCCCAGGTAAAACATCTTTATCTGCCATTACCACAAGCTTTCGAGTTTCCAGTTATTTTCATCATCATAACCAGTATGGTGCTATTATTTACCTATGTATGTGTAGTTATATATAATCTGTAATTAGTTACAATGGTAAAAAAAATCAAAATATATAAAAAGTGATTTGTACAGAGCTTTATTTTAGCTCTTTTTAAAAAATGATTTGCATGGTTAGAAAACAGCGAGGACAGCCAGGGGAGGGAAGGGCCTCTAGGGAACTTTGCACTTTCTATACCTTTGTACTATGCACTGCCCTATTGATTCTACACCCAATAATGATATTACTTGAACCCATCTGTAAGAAACTGCTTCGGAAATTCATTTGTGTGTATGTACATAACACAACATAGAAACAGGAAGGGAAAAAAGTCTGCAGTAATGCATGTATTTTTTTTTTCTTTCCTGTTTATTTTCGGTTTTGCTTTGTTTAAGTCCTTCCTTTTGTTTTTAATTGCCTTTTTGTTTTTCTTTTTGGGTTTTGGTTCCTTTTGGGTTTATGGGTGCCCTGATACTCCAGCAGAGATCAGAAGGCTACAGATCCATTCTATCCATCCGTTATGTGGCTTTGCCATCCCAGCTTGGAATGTCTTTACAAAGATAATAACAGTTGTGTTCTTTGCTCTCGTTTTGGGTGCATAGACTGAAAAATTTTAAAAAATAACTTGTAAAATGGCTTGTTAAAAAAATACAATTACCTCTAATTAGTAGTACGCATAAATGTTTTACAGAATGAAAGGCGTGCTTTTTATTTTCTTACTTCGTTA
>NW_022326937.1:0-1638 GCF_002776525.5 Piliocolobus tephrosceles | reverse complement strand
TAGCCAGAGAGGGTGGCAGGCACCTAAATTCTCAGCTACTCTGGAAGCAGAGATAGGAGGATTGCCTGACACCAGGAGTTCAAGGCTGCAGTAAGTCACAATCATGACACTGAACTCCAGCCGGGACAACAGGTGTGGCACCATCTCAAAAAAGAAAAAAAAAAGTGGAAGCAAAATGAGAATGTCCAAAGAATTGCCATAAACAAAACCAGGATGCACAAATATGATTTTAAGTTCATGTACCTAAAATTATGAGGATAATTATATATATATATATATATATATATATATATATATATATATATATATATATATATATTTAGAGAGAGAGAGAGACAGAGAATCTATGCCTGTAGTAATCATAATGAACAATCTTCACTTAGTAAGCAGCTTTGGTACAGACCAATTGGCAATTGATTTGAATATTCATACTGCAACAGAATGTGCTCTTTGTTTGAAGAGCCTCATTAAAACAAAGTCTCAGTGTTATAACATTACAGTGTAACTGTAATACTTAAGTTTTCTTACAATAATGATATTTGAAGTCCACACTAGGAAGAATCAATCTTAATAAAGAGGGATCTAGACTATATTACATGTTGTGTATATGTTTATACTCCACATATTTATACATATTGTACAGATCTATACATTTTTATATATATCTCACACAAAAAATACGTGTATACACACATATATACGTATGTGTGTATGTATGTGTATGTATACATGTGTATATATGTGTGTGTGTGTGTGTGTGTATATATGTATATGAGAGAGGAGAGAGAGAAAGAGAAAAGGAAAGAAAAGGAAAGATTTTAAGGAACCCGGGACTCACATGTCTTAATTTCATAGGGAAGATGAGCGAACTAGAAATTCAGGTTGGAGCTGATATTGCAGTCTTGAGAGAAAAATTCACAAAGCAGGCCAGGCAGACTAAAACTCAGACAGAGTTTGTATATTACAGTCCTGCTTCAGGAAACTTCTGTCTCTATTCTGAAAGTTTTCAAAGGATTGCATGAGACTTACCAAATCAACTGGACACCAACGTTTGGCCAAGATAACACATAAAATTAGCCATCACAAAGACCAAACGAAGGTAAGAACAGTTATACTCAGCATGACCCTGAAAAATCCTCTTAAAAATAGAGTTCCTATCTTTTTGAGTATTTAGGGACTGAATTGTCCTGGGCTATTTAGGGGCTGGATTGTCCTGGGCTGATGGAAATATTGCTAATCAACTGAGATTCTAGTGCAGATGAAATAGTAATTTATCTTTGTCATACTACAATAGCGTGTTGTGCTTCTTACACTGGATTTGCATATCTCTTTATATGGAATTGTTGTAATATATGTCGTTGTCCACTCATGACATGTCTGACCTTTGTAAAATCCCAGAATGCAGCCTATTGACCTAATGTTACAATGTGCCCAGACTTGATACATTTAGGTTATTCAATTTTTTCAACATACCAATTTTTTCCGTTATTTATTTAATGATACAAACTATCTGTAATGTGTCAAGTGTCATGTTCCATGTTTAAATATGCAAATATAATAACGCAAAGTTGGTAGATGAACTACAATACCAAATATCTATATTTTAAAACCCTGAGGGACTGTACCGAAAGCAATTCC
>NW_022326936.1:0-1036 GCF_002776525.5 Piliocolobus tephrosceles | reverse complement strand
TGCCACTTGAATTTCTATCCTGAAAATGATTTTTCCTTCTCTATCACATGGCCAGTTGTGACTTTTCCAAAGTCCTATACTCGGCTTCCCTTTTAATTAAGTTCCAACTTCTAGTCATTCCTTTGCTTTTGCATCTGATCACAGATTGTTAAAATCAGGCACATCACTGCTGGAACATTTTGCTGCTTGGATATTTCTTCTGGTAGATACTGTAGGTCATCACTCTTAAGTTCAAGCCTCCACAGAGTCCAGGAGCATGACACAATTCGGCCAAGTTCTTTGCTAAAGTGTAACAAATGTTACCTTTGCTCTAATTCCCAATAACTTTGTCATTTCCATCTGAGACCTCAACAGCCTGGTCTTCACTGGCCATATTTCCGTTAGTATTTTGGTCACAACCACTTAACAAGTCTCAAGAAGTTCTATACTTTTTCGCATCTTCCTGTTGTCTTCTCTGAGACCTACAAACTCTTCCAAACTCTGCCTGTTCCCCACTAGCAAAGATACTTCCACGTCTTCAGATTATCTTTATAGAAATTCCCTACTCCTCGGTACCAATTTTCTGTATTAGTTTGTTTGTACAGCTATTAAAAAATACCTGAGGCTGGGTAATTTATAAAGAAAAGAGGTTTATTTGGCTCATGGTTCTCCAGACTGTAAAAGCATGGCACGCACATCTGTAGAGCTTCTGCTGAGGCCCTCGGGAAGCTAACAATTATGGTGGAAGGTGAATGGAGAGACAGTGCATCAAATATCAACAGTAGGAGCCAGAGAGAGATGGGAGGTGACAGGCTGCTTTACACAACCAGATCTCACTTGAACACAAAGAGTGAGAGAGCTCATTTATTCATGAGGGATCCACCCCCATGACCCAAACATCTCTCACTAGACCCACCTCCAACATTGGAGGTCACATTTCAACATGAGACTTGGAGTGGAGAAAACATACAAACCATATTAAACACTTTTGAGAAAACAATTTCTATTTATCGAAACAAGTAAAAGTAAAAGAAAAAGAACAGAAAAAGGAATAAAG
>NW_022326935.1:0-1638 GCF_002776525.5 Piliocolobus tephrosceles | reverse complement strand
GGAATTGCTTTCGGTACAGTCCCTCAGGGTTTTAAAATATAGATATTTGGTATTGTAGTTCATCTACCAACTTTGCGTTATTATATTTGCATATTTAAACATGGAACATGACACTTGACACATTACAGATAGTTTGTATCATTAAATAAATAACGGAAAAAATTGGTATGTTGAAAAAATTGAATAACCTAAATGTATCAAGTCTGGGCACATTGTAACATTAGGTCAATAGGCTGCATTCTGGGATTTTACAAAGGTCAGACATGTCATGAGTGGACAACGACATATATTACAACAATTCCATATAAAGAGATATGCAAATCCAGTGTAAGAAGCACAACACGCTATTGTAGTATGACAAAGATAAATTACTATTTCATCTGCACTAGAATCTCAGTTGATTAGCAATATTTCCATCAGCCCAGGACAATCCAGCCCCTAAATAGCCCAGGACAATTCAGTCCCTAAATACTCAAAAAGATAGGAACTCTATTTTTAAGAGGATTTTTCAGGGTCATGCTGAGTATAACTGTTCTTACCTTCGTTTGGTCTTTGTGATGGCTAATTTTATGTGTTATCTTGGCCAAACGTTGGTGTCCAGTTGATTTGGTAAGTCTCATGCAATCCTTTGAAAACTTTCAGAATAGAGACAGAAGTTTCCTGAAGCAGGACTGTAATATACAAACTCTGTCTGAGTTTTAGTCTGCCTGGCCTGCTTTGTGAATTTTTCTCTCAAGACTGCAATATCAGCTCCAACCTGAATTTCTAGTTCGCTCATCTTCCCTATGAAATTAAGACATGTGAGTCCCGGGTTCCTTAAAATCTTTCCTTTTCTTTCCTTTTCTCTTTCTCTCTCTCCTCTCTCATATACATATATACACACACACACACACACACATATATACACATGTATACATACACATACATACACACATACGTATATATGTGTGTATACACGTATTTTTTGTGTGAGATATATATAAAAATGTATAGATCTGTACAATATGTATAAATATGTGGAGTATAAACATATACACAACATGTAATATAGTCTAGATCCCTCTTTATTAAGATTGATTCTTCCTAGTGTGGACTTCAAATATCATTATTGTAAGAAAACTTAAGTATTACAGTTACACTGTAATGTTATAACACTGAGACTTTGTTTTAATGAGGCTCTTCAAACAAAGAGCACATTCTGTTGCAGTATGAATATTCAAATCAATTGCCAATTGGTCTGTACCAAAGCTGCTTACTAAGTGAAGATTGTTCATTATGATTACTACAGGCATAGATTCTCTGTCTCTCTCTCTCTCTAAATATATATATATATATATATATATATATATATATATATATATATATATATATATATAATTATCCTCATAATTTTAGGTACATGAACTTAAAATCATATTTGTGCATCCTGGTTTTGTTTATGGCAATTCTTTGGACATTCTCATTTTGCTTCCACTTTTTTTTTTCTTTTTTGAGATGGTGCCACACCTGTTGTCCCGGCTGGAGTTCAGTGTCATGATTGTGACTTACTGCAGCCTTGAACTCCTGGTGTCAGGCAATCCTCCTATCTCTGCTTCCAGAGTAGCTGAGAATTTAGGTGCCTGCCACCCTCTCTGGCTA
>NW_022326934.1:0-1036 GCF_002776525.5 Piliocolobus tephrosceles | reverse complement strand
CTTTATTCCTTTTTCTGTTCTTTTTCTTTTACTTTTACTTGTTTCGATAAATAGAAATTGTTTTCTCAAAAGTGTTTAATATGGTTTGTATGTTTTCTCCACTCCAAGTCTCATGTTGAAATGTGACCTCCAATGTTGGAGGTGGGTCTAGTGAGAGATGTTTGGGTCATGGGGGTGGATCCCTCATGAATAAATGAGCTCTCTCACTCTTTGTGTTCAAGTGAGATCTGGTTGTGTAAAGCAGCCTGTCACCTCCCATCTCTCTCTGGCTCCTACTGTTGATATTTGATGCACTGTCTCTCCATTCACCTTCCACCATAATTGTTAGCTTCCCGAGGGCCTCAGCAGAAGCTCTACAGATGTGCGTGCCATGCTTTTACAGTCTGGAGAACCATGAGCCAAATAAACCTCTTTTCTTTATAAATTACCCAGCCTCAGGTATTTTTTAATAGCTGTACAAACAAACTAATACAGAAAATTGGTACCGAGGAGTAGGGAATTTCTATAAAGATAATCTGAAGACGTGGAAGTATCTTTGCTAGTGGGGAACAGGCAGAGTTTGGAAGAGTTTGTAGGTCTCAGAGAAGACAACAGGAAGATGCGAAAAAGTATAGAACTTCTTGAGACTTGTTAAGTGGTTGTGACCAAAATACTAACGGAAATATGGCCAGTGAAGACCAGGCTGTTGAGGTCTCAGATGGAAATGACAAAGTTATTGGGAATTAGAGCAAAGGTAACATTTGTTACACTTTAGCAAAGAACTTGGCCGAATTGTGTCATGCTCCTGGACTCTGTGGAGGCTTGAACTTAAGAGTGATGACCTACAGTATCTACCAGAAGAAATATCCAAGCAGCAAAATGTTCCAGCAGTGATGTGCCTGATTTTAACAATCTGTGATCAGATGCAAAAGCAAAGGAATGACTAGAAGTTGGAACTTAATTAAAAGGGAAGCCGAGTATAGGACTTTGGAAAAGTCACAACTGGCCATGTGATAGAGAAGGAAAAATCATTTTCAGGATAGAAATTCAAGTGGCA
>NW_022326933.1:0-3600 GCF_002776525.5 Piliocolobus tephrosceles | reverse complement strand
AATATCTATATTTTAAAACCCTGAGGGACTGTACCGAAAGCAATTCCATAATATAAATCTAAAATTTAAAAATTGCACAAAAATTACAATTATCACAGTTCTATTCTTAAATATAGGAAAGGTGAGTTCTGTAAACTACTGTGACCTACAAAAACCTCATAGATTGAGACATGATTAAAATTATATTAGCACATATGTCAGCCAAACAAAATTACATGAAACTTATGTCTATAAACCTACTGATAGGTTGATCAATTATATTTCCTTAGGTTTATAATTTCACTTAAAATCCATCTAAAAAATCATATAAAACATTGACATGTGGATGCGCATTTTAAGGAAAAAGTGATCATAATATATTTCTAATGCCTCTGAGGAAGGTATTGGCACTTAAAGTTGGTTTTAAATATATATATATATATTTTTTTTGAGACGGAATCTCGCTCTGTTGCCCAGGCTCAGTGGCCGGATCTCAGCTCACTGCAAGCTCCGCCTCCCGGGTTCACACCATTCTCCTGCCTCAGCCTCCCGAGTAGCTGACACTACAGGCACCCGCCACCTCGCCCGGCTAGTTTTTTGTATTTTTTTAGTAGAGACGGGGTTTCACCATATTAGCCAGGATGGTCTCGATCTCCTGACCTCGTGATCCGCCCGTCTCGGCTTCCCAAAGTGCTGGAATTACAGGCCTGAGCCACCGCTCCCGGCCAGTTTTAAATATTTTATAGTGAACCTCTAGAGCTATGGAATTATCTTTGTCAATCTAGATGTGATTGATTGAGGTTGAGTTTGGAAAATTTCAGGTAGTTCATGGCACACGTATTTCAACACCGTTTTTCCAAGTCATTGGATACCTAGCTTGCATTTTCTGTATTTTCAATGGTAATACTGGCTCAGCCTTGAGAGTTAAGACTGTAAGTTGATATTATATAACAGAATAACAATTTTAATTATTTAATATTTTTAAATACAACCCATATTACATTTATCAAAGAAATTTTTTTTTTTTTCTTTTTTTTGAGACGGAGTCTTGCTCTGTCGCCCGAGCTGGAGTGCAGTGGCCAGATCTCAGCTCACTGCAAGCTCCGCCTCCCGGGTTTACGCCATTCTCCTGCCTCAGCCTCCGGAGTAGCTGGGACTACAGGCGCCCGCCACCTCGCCCGGCTAGTTTTTTGTATTTTTAGTAGAGACGGGGTTTCACCGTGTTAGCCAGGATGGTCTCGATCTCCTGACCTCGTGATCCGGATATTTTTGAACATTTTGACTCTTAAAAATGTCTTTCAAAGGTTTATTTTTTAAAATTTTAAAGTATTTATAATTTGTATTATCCTTTTTTAAAAATCTTTAAATTGTTTTTAGCATGAGGTATTACAGTCATTCACTCAGTTATTAGAATAAAGTTTTTATGTTATCAGTTAATATTTTAAAAACAAAAATAAAGAACAACTCAGTGTGATGTTCCAGTATGTGCTAATAGACATATACACGTCACAACAGTACCCCCACTTTCTTCCCTAAAAATATTTGCATTACTTTGGGCAAATTTATGAAGACAACAATTCCCATTCACTTCAAATAACGAATGTTGAAATAAATCACAGAGGCAATGACAAGAATGTGTTTCTGTCGCTCAAGTGAAATTCCCCATATGACACTCCCAGGTGGTATGGGCAAGCAGACCCTCTAACACCTGCCTCAAATATAAATAAAATATGTACACAATAATGTCCATACTAAGCAGTGTAAATATCACGTCTAACTAATTCAGATCCTCAAAATTAATGCCTTACAATTGACCTTTAAGCCCAGTGGTCCGATGGGAAGAAAATGCTAATTAATTATTTGATTCTTGTATGAAGTGTTATAACACTGGCAACTATTCACTTATTCTGAATACCCAGCCTAGATTGAAATGGTAATCTCTGTGGGTAAGGTAAAAATAAATATTAAAATTCATAAAACTACAGTAGAACCATGGGCAGTTTGGCATCCCGTGATAGAATATAAGTGAATATCAATACAGTTGGGCAGTCGAATGATCTCTTAGTGTAAATGTGTTATACAATTGTGAAAAAGAATACTTCCAATGTTCTGGACATTGCTAGGTAATTCTACTCACTCTTTCGATTCTTGTCACGTATCTTTAAATTGCTTCCAATTTGGGTACAATTTTCCCAGAGATGAAGACTAAAATTCTTGTTTCTCGTATATTCTGAATCTCCATCTCAGATACTATGACTAGATTCAGGCAACGACTTATCTGCCTGAATAAGATGAAAGGGCGTTTCAAAACCCCTTCAACCAATTTTAACCACCACTGTAAACTTCTGCATGATGGCAGGTAATTTGGAGTTGTTGCAAACTTACTCTGATCCAACTATTAATTCTAATTTTTAATGCCCTGTTTTTCCTTTTACCTGATCCCCTAAAATTACCTTATTTTCTGACCATTTCTGGGGCCTGTTGGCCTGCTTGTCTAGTTTCAATCTAATTTGTCAATCCCTAACATCATTAATTAAGTTATTCATTCACACAGCACATATTTCTTAAGGACCTACCATCTGGAAGTGTACACATAAATATCAATTCTTGTAATTATCTGTTATTCCATCTATCCTCCTTCCATCCATCATTTATCTGGTATCTGTCTATTGATCTACCTTTCTAAATACCTATCATCTTCTAATACTTTCAAGTTATGAAACTTATAGCTCTTTTTCATTTTGTATCGAAAGATGGCATCTACTGGTGATATTTAAAATTACTACTGAAGTAAATGAAATTCAAAGAAGTTTCTATTTTATAACAACCGAAAGTAAGTGTGGAAATAAGAAATCCTGCAAAGAAATCAAGGCTAATTATGACGTAAGGAGACTTTGGTCAGAATGAAAGTAAGTGTCTTTTGTGCTTTACATTTAATTTACAAGTATACCCTCTTTGTTAATAAAAGGTGTTACAACAATCATGATATCTTGCTCCCTAGAAACACTGACTTTTCTCTTCCCATAGTTCTCTGCACATCCTTGTTTTTTAAATAACTGATATGTCTAGATAAGTCTTATAAAAATAATACGGAAAAACATAGAATATTTTACCTACTTTTATATAGTGTCTGGCCTTTACTATCATTTGCTTCCTGAATCAAATGGGTGATATTCATACAAAAATAGGAATGACAAAAACCCCAACTCACAGGACTAATGACACAATCACATAATTGGAAAATAAAAGTAAAATATAGTTTTTGAGAAATTTCAGGGAGAACTACAAGGAGAATTTTAAATTTATAAAAGAGGTTTAGCATGAATTAAACTATAATAAAAATTTGAGAGGCTGAATTATTAGAGGCCCACAAAACAAGAAGAGCAAAAGAATATTTGAGAATATTTGGCAAGAGTACACGAAGTTTGGTGTTGTTGGAAATATGTGTTGTTCAAGATTGAATGAGGGTTAAAGGTGAAGTGAGAGTCTTATTCAGTCAATGGAGAAAAACTTATAGTTAGAAAAATTCTGTTTGTACATAGGGCAATATAGCAAAAAGAGGTGGAAAATCAGGAGTACTTGGGATAATATATAAGTTATATTATTTGTTTCATTATTAAC
>NW_022326932.1:0-1107 GCF_002776525.5 Piliocolobus tephrosceles | reverse complement strand
CCCGTCTCGGCCTCCCAAAGTGTTGGGATTACAGGCTTGAGCCACCGCGCCCTGCCTACATTTCTTATAATTGATGAACCTACAGTGATACATCATTATCATCCAAAGTCTCTAGTTTACATTGAAATTCACTCTTGATGTTGTATAGGCTGTGGATTTGGACAAAATATAGGGCCTGATTTTGCTAACAAGAATAGTTGCCAGGCGTGGTGACTCACACATGTAATCCTAACACTTTGGGAGGCCGAGGCGGGCAGATCCCCTGAGGTCAGGAGTTTGAGACCAGCCTGACCAACATGGAGAAACCCCATCTCTACTAAAAATACAAAATTAGCTGGGCGTGGTGGCGCATGCCTGTAATCCCAGCTACTCAGGAGGCTGAGGCAGGAGAATCACTTGACCCTGGGAGGTGTAGGTTGTGGTGAGCCGAGATCGAGCCATTGCACTCCAGCCTAGGCAACAAGAGCAAAACTCTGTCTCAAAAAAAAAAAAAAAAAAACCAGGCTGGGCGCAGTGGCTCACGCCTGTAATCCCAGCACTTTGGGAGGCCAAGACGGGTGGATCACCTGAGGTCCGGAGTTCGAGATGAGCCTGACCAACGTGGTGAAACCCCATCTCTACTAAATACAAAAAATTAGCCGGGCATGGTGGTGCATGCCTGTATTCCCAGCTACTTGGGAGGCTGAGGCGGGAGAATTGCTTGAACTGGGGAGATGGAGGTTGCAGCGAGCTGAGATTGCGCCATTGCACTCCAGCCAGGGCAACAAGAGCGAAACTCTGTCTTAAAAAACAAAAACAAAGAATAGTTAGCTGGGCCAGTGCAGTGGCTCACACCTGCAATACTAACACTTTTGGGAGGCAGAGGTGTACAAATCACTTAAGCCCAGGAGTTTCAGACCACCCCGGACAAACCACCCTAGAGATGGGAAACCCCATCTCTTCTAAAAATACAAAACCTGAGGTGGGAGGATCACCTGAGCCTGGGGAGGTCGAGGCTGCAGTGGGCGGTGATCATTGCACCTCAGCCTGGGTGACAGACTCTGTCTCAAAAAAAAAAAAAAAAGTTATCCTTTTGTCTAGTTTCAGGCTCTTTTGTCTTTTTTGAAG
>NW_022326931.1:0-3600 GCF_002776525.5 Piliocolobus tephrosceles | reverse complement strand
GTTAATAATGAAACAAATAATATAACTTATATATTATCCCAAGTACTCCTGATTTTCCACCTCTTTTTGCTATATTGCCCTATGTACAAACAGAATTTTTCTAACTATAAGTTTTTCTCCATTGACTGAATAAGACTCTCACTTCACCTTTAACCCTCATTCAATCTTGAACAACACATATTTCCAACAACACCAAACTTCGTGTACTCTTGCCAAATATTCTCAAATATTCTTTTGCTCTTCTTGTTTTGTGGGCCTCTAATAATTCAGCCTCTCAAATTTTTATTATAGTTTAATTCATGCTAAACCTCTTTTATAAATTTAAAATTCTCCTTGTAGTTCTCCCTGAAATTTCTCAAAAACTATATTTTACTTTTATTTTCCAATTATGTGATTGTGTCATTAGTCCTGTGAGTTGGGGTTTTTGTCATTCCTATTTTTGTATGAATATCACCCATTTGATTCAGGAAGCAAATGATAGTAAAGGCCAGACACTATATAAAAGTAGGTAAAATATTCTATGTTTTTCCGTATTATTTTTATAAGACTTATCTAGACATATCAGTTATTTAAAAAACAAGGATGTGCAGAGAACTATGGGAAGAGAAAAGTCAGTGTTTCTAGGGAGCAAGATATCATGATTGTTGTAACACCTTTTATTAACAAAGAGGGTATACTTGTAAATTAAATGTAAAGCACAAAAGACACTTACTTTCATTCTGACCAAAGTCTCCTTACGTCATAATTAGCCTTGATTTCTTTGCAGGATTTCTTATTTCCACACTTACTTTCGGTTGTTATAAAATAGAAACTTCTTTGAATTTCATTTACTTCAGTAGTAATTTTAAATATCACCAGTAGATGCCATCTTTCGATACAAAATGAAAAAGAGCTATAAGTTTCATAACTTGAAAGTATTAGAAGATGATAGGTATTTAGAAAGGTAGATCAATAGACAGATACCAGATAAATGATGGATGGAAGGAGGATAGATGGAATAACAGATAATTACAAGAATTGATATTTATGTGTACACTTCCAGATGGTAGGTCCTTAAGAAATATGTGCTGTGTGAATGAATAACTTAATTAATGATGTTAGGGATTGACAAATTAGATTGAAACTAGACAAGCAGGCCAACAGGCCCCAGAAATGGTCAGAAAATAAGGTAATTTTAGGGGATCAGGTAAAAGGAAAAACAGGGCATTAAAAATTAGAATTAATAGTTGGATCAGAGTAAGTTTGCAACAACTCCAAATTACCTGCCATCATGCAGAAGTTTACAGTGGTGGTTAAAATTGGTTGAAGGGGTTTTGAAACGCCCTTTCATCTTATTCAGGCAGATAAGTCGTTGCCTGAATCTAGTCATAGTATCTGAGATGGAGATTCAGAATATACGAGAAACAAGAATTTTAGTCTTCATCTCTGGGAAAATTGTACCCAAATTGGAAGCAATTTAAAGATACGTGACAAGAATCGAAAGAGTGAGTAGAATTACCTAGCAATGTCCAGAACATTGGAAGTATTCTTTTTCACAATTGTATAACACATTTACACTAAGAGATCATTCGACTGCCCAACTGTATTGATATTCACTTATATTCTATCACGGGATGCCAAACTGCCCATGGTTCTACTGTAGTTTTATGAATTTTAATATTTATTTTTACCTTACCCACAGAGATTACCATTTCAATCTAGGCTGGGTATTCAGAATAAGTGAATAGTTGCCAGTGTTATAACACTTCATACAAGAATCAAATAATTAATTAGCATTTTCTTCCCATCGGACCACTGGGCTTAAAGGTCAATTGTAAGGCATTAATTTTGAGGATCTGAATTAGTTAGACGTGATATTTACACTGCTTAGTATGGACATTATTGTGTACATATTTTATTTATATTTGAGGCAGGTGTTAGAGGGTCTGCTTGCCCATACCACCTGGGAGTGTCATATGGGGAATTTCACTTGAGCGACAGAAACACATTCTTGTCATTGCCTCTGTGATTTATTTCAACATTCGTTATTTGAAGTGAATGGGAATTGTTGTCTTCATAAATTTGCCCAAAGTAATGCAAATATTTTTAGGGAAGAAAGTGGGGGTACTGTTGTGACGTGTATATGTCTATTAGCACATACTGGAACATCACACTGAGTTGTTCTTTATTTTTGTTTTTAAAATATTAACTGATAACATAAAAACTTTATTCTAATAACTGAGTGAATGACTGTAATACCTCATGCTAAAAACAATTTAAAGATTTTTAAAAAAGGATAATACAAATTATAAATACTTTAAAATTTTAAAAAATAAACCTTTGAAAGACATTTTTAAGAGTCAAAATGTTCAAAAATATCCGGATCACGAGGTCAGGAGATCGAGACCATCCTGGCTAACACGGTGAAACCCCGTCTCTACTAAAAATACAAAAAACTAGCCGGGCGAGGTGGCGGGCGCCTGTAGTCCCAGCTACTCCGGAGGCTGAGGCAGGAGAATGGCGTAAACCCGGGAGGCGGAGCTTGCAGTGAGCTGAGATCTGGCCACTGCACTCCAGCTCGGGCGACAGAGCAAGACTCCGTCTCAAAAAAAAGAAAAAAAAAAAAATTTCTTTGATAAATGTAATATGGGTTGTATTTAAAAATATTAAATAATTAAAATTGTTATTCTGTTATATAATATCAACTTACAGTCTTAACTCTCAAGGCTGAGCCAGTATTACCATTGAAAATACAGAAAATGCAAGCTAGGTATCCAATGACTTGGAAAAACGGTGTTGAAATACGTGTGCCATGAACTACCTGAAATTTTCCAAACTCAACCTCAATCAATCACATCTAGATTGACAAAGATAATTCCATAGCTCTAGAGGTTCACTATAAAATATTTAAAACTGGCCGGGAGCGGTGGCTCAGGCCTGTAATTCCAGCACTTTGGGAAGCCGAGACGGGCGGATCACGAGGTCAGGAGATCGAGACCATCCTGGCTAATATGGTGAAACCCCGTCTCTACTAAAAAAATACAAAAAACTAGCCGGGCGAGGTGGCGGGTGCCTGTAGTGTCAGCTACTCGGGAGGCTGAGGCAGGAGAATGGTGTGAACCCGGGAGGCGGAGCTTGCAGTGAGCTGAGATCCGGCCACTGAGCCTGGGCAACAGAGCGAGATTCCGTCTCAAAAAAAATATATATATATATATTTAAAACCAACTTTAAGTGCCAATACCTTCCTCAGAGGCATTAGAAATATATTATGATCACTTTTTCCTTAAAATGCGCATCCACATGTCAATGTTTTATATGATTTTTTAGATGGATTTTAAGTGAAATTATAAACCTAAGGAAATATAATTGATCAACCTATCAGTAGGTTTATAGACATAAGTTTCATGTAATTTTGTTTGGCTGACATATGTGCTAATATAATTTTAATCATGTCTCAATCTATGAGGTTTTTGTAGGTCACAGTAGTTTACAGAACTCACCTTTCCTATATTTAAGAATAGAACTGTGATAATTGTAATTTTTGTGCAATTTTTAAATTTTAGATTTATATTATGGAATTGCTTTCGGTACAGTCCCTCAGGGTTTTAAAATATAGATATT
>NW_022326930.1:0-1070 GCF_002776525.5 Piliocolobus tephrosceles | reverse complement strand
TGCCACTTGAATTTCTATCCTGAAAATGATTTTTCCTTCTCTATCACGTGACCAGTTGTGACTTTTCCGAAGTCCTATACTCTGCTTCCCTTTTAATTAAGTTCCAACTTCCAGTCATTCCTTTGCTTTTGCATCTGATCACAGACTGTTAAAATCAGGCACATCACCGCTTGAACATTTTACTGCTTGGATATTTCTTCTGGTAGATACTGTAGGTCATCACTCTTAATTTCAAGCTTCCACAGAGTCCAGGAGCATGACACAATTCGGCCAAGTTCTTTGCTAAAGTGTAACAAATGTTACCTTTGCTCTAATTCCCAATAACTTTGTCATTTCCATCTGAGACCTCATCAGCCTGGTCTTCACTGGCCATATTTCCATTAGTATTTTGGTCCAACCACTTAACAAGTCTCAAAAAGTTCTATACTTTTTTGCATCTTCCTGTTGTCTTCTCTGAGACCTACAAACTCTTCCAAACTCTGCCTGTTCCCCACTACCAAAGATACTTCCACGTCTTCAGATATCTTTATAGAAATTCACTACTCCTCGGTATCAATTTTCTATATTAGTTTGTTTGTACAGCTATTAAAAAATACCTGAGGCTGGGTAATTTATAAAGAAAAGAGGTTTATTTGGCTCATGGTTCTCCAGATTGTAAAAGCATGGCACCCACATCTGTAGAGCTTCTGCTGAGGCCCTCGGGAAGCTAACAATTACGGTGGAAGGTGAATGGAGAGACGGTGCATCAAATAGCAACAGTAGGAGCAAGAGAGAGATGGGAGGTGACAGGCTGCTTTAAACAACCAGATCTCACTTGAATACAAAGAGTGAGAGAGCTCATTTATTCATGAGGGATCCATCCCCATGACCCAAACATCTCTCACTAGACCCACCTCCAACATTGGAGGTCACATTTCAACATGAGATTTGGAGTGGAGAAAACATACAAACCATATTAAACACTTTTGAGAAAACAATTTCTATATATCGAAACAAGTAAAAGTAAAAAAAAAAAAAAAAGAGCAGAAAAAGGAATAAAGAATCTATCTTATCTAACTTGTTAAGAACAT
>NW_022326929.1:0-1070 GCF_002776525.5 Piliocolobus tephrosceles | reverse complement strand
ATGTTCTTAACAAGTTAGATAAGATAGATTCTTTATTCCTTTTTCTGCTCTTTTTTTTTTTTTTTTACTTTTACTTGTTTCGATATATAGAAATTGTTTTCTCAAAAGTGTTTAATATGGTTTGTATGTTTTCTCCACTCCAAATCTCATGTTGAAATGTGACCTCCAATGTTGGAGGTGGGTCTAGTGAGAGATGTTTGGGTCATGGGGATGGATCCCTCATGAATAAATGAGCTCTCTCACTCTTTGTATTCAAGTGAGATCTGGTTGTTTAAAGCAGCCTGTCACCTCCCATCTCTCTCTTGCTCCTACTGTTGCTATTTGATGCACCGTCTCTCCATTCACCTTCCACCGTAATTGTTAGCTTCCCGAGGGCCTCAGCAGAAGCTCTACAGATGTGGGTGCCATGCTTTTACAATCTGGAGAACCATGAGCCAAATAAACCTCTTTTCTTTATAAATTACCCAGCCTCAGGTATTTTTTAATAGCTGTACAAACAAACTAATATAGAAAATTGATACCGAGGAGTAGTGAATTTCTATAAAGATATCTGAAGACGTGGAAGTATCTTTGGTAGTGGGGAACAGGCAGAGTTTGGAAGAGTTTGTAGGTCTCAGAGAAGACAACAGGAAGATGCAAAAAAGTATAGAACTTTTTGAGACTTGTTAAGTGGTTGGACCAAAATACTAATGGAAATATGGCCAGTGAAGACCAGGCTGATGAGGTCTCAGATGGAAATGACAAAGTTATTGGGAATTAGAGCAAAGGTAACATTTGTTACACTTTAGCAAAGAACTTGGCCGAATTGTGTCATGCTCCTGGACTCTGTGGAAGCTTGAAATTAAGAGTGATGACCTACAGTATCTACCAGAAGAAATATCCAAGCAGTAAAATGTTCAAGCGGTGATGTGCCTGATTTTAACAGTCTGTGATCAGATGCAAAAGCAAAGGAATGACTGGAAGTTGGAACTTAATTAAAAGGGAAGCAGAGTATAGGACTTCGGAAAAGTCACAACTGGTCACGTGATAGAGAAGGAAAAATCATTTTCAGGATAGAAATTCAAGTGGCA
>NW_022326928.1:0-3068 GCF_002776525.5 Piliocolobus tephrosceles | reverse complement strand
GCATTTTAAGGAAAAAAGTGATCATAATATATTTCTAATGCCTCTGAGGAAGGTATTGGCACTTAAAGTTGGTTTTAATTTTTTTTTTTTTTTTTGAGATGGAGTCTCGCTCTGCCGCCCAGGCTGGAGTGCAGTGGCCGGATCTCAGCTCACTGCAAGCTCCGCCTCCCGGATTCATGCCATTCTCCCGCCTCAGCCTCCTGAGTAGCCGGGACTACAGGCGCCCGCCACCTCGCCCGGCTAGTTTTTTGTATTTTTTAGTAGAGACGGGGTTTCACCGTGTTAGCCAGGACGGTCTTGATCTCCTGACCTCGTGATCCTCCCGTCTCGGGCCTCCCAAAGTGCTGGGATTACAGGCTTGAGCCACCGCGCCCGGCTGGTTTTAAATATTTTATAGTGAACCTCTAGAGCTATGGAATAATGTTTCTCAATCTAGATGTGATTGATTGAGGTTGAGTTTGGAAAATTTCAGGTACTTCATGGCACATGTATTTCAACACCATTTTTCCAAGTCATTGAATACTTAGCTTGCATTTTCTGTGTTTTCAGTGGTAATATTGGCTCAGCCTTGAGAGTTAATGTAAGTTGGTATTATATAATAGAATAGCAATTTTAATTATTTAATATTTTTAAATACAACCCATATTACATTTATCCAAGCAAAATTTTTATAATTAAATATTTTTGAACATTTTGACTCTTAAAAATGTCTTTCAAGTTATTTTTTAAAATTTTAAAGTATTTGTAATTTGTATTATAATTTTTTTAAATCTTTAAATTGTTTTTAGCATGGGGTATTACAGAGTCATTCACTCAGTTATTAGAATAA
Source organism: Piliocolobus tephrosceles (assembly GCF_002776525.5). Lineage (NCBI taxonomy): Eukaryota > Metazoa > Chordata > Mammalia > Primates > Cercopithecidae > Piliocolobus > Piliocolobus tephrosceles. The sequence continues at coordinate 2,239 of NW_022326928.1, read as the reverse complement.
AATTTTTATGTTATCAGTTAATATTTTAAACACAAAAATAAAGAACAACTCATTGTGATGTTCCAGTGTGTGCTAATAGAAATATACACGTCACAATAGTACCCCCACTTTCTTTCCTAAAACTATTTGCATTACTATGTGCAAATTTATGAAGATAACAATTCCCATTCACTTAAAATAATGGATGTTGAACTAAATCACAGAAGCAATGACAAGAATGTGTTGCTGTCGCTCAAGTGAAATTTCCCATATGACCCTCCCAGGTGGTATGGGCAAGCAGACCCTCTAACACCTGCCTGAAATATAAATAAAATATGTACACAATAATGTCCATGCTAAGCAGTGTAAATATCACGTCTAACTAATTCAGCTCCTCAGAATTAATGCCTTACAATTGACCTTTAAGCCCAGTGGTCCTATGGGAAGAAAATGCTAATTAATTATTTGATTCTTATATGAAGTGTTATAACACTGGCAATTATTCACTTATTTTGAATACCCAGCCTAGATTGAAATGGTAATCTCTGTGGTTAAGGTAAAAATAAATACTAAAATTAATAAAACTACAGTAGAACCATGGTCAGTTTGGCATCCCGTGATAGATTATAAGTGAATATCAATACAGTTGGGCAGTAGAATAATCTCTTAGTGTAAATGTGTTATACAACTGTGAAAAAAGAATACTTCCAATGTTCTGGACATTGCTAGGTAATTCTATTCACTCTGTCTTTTGATTCTTGTCACGTATCTTTAAATCGCTTCCAATTTGGGTACAATTTTCCCAGAAATGAAGACTAAGATTCTTGTTCCTCGTATATTCTGAAACTCCATCTCAGATACTGTGACTAGATTCAGGCAACGACTTATCTGCCTGAATAAGACGAAAGGGCTTTTCAAAACGCCTTCAACCAATTTTAACCACCACTGTAAACTTCTGCATGAAGGCAGGTATTCTAGAGTTGTTGCAAACTTACTTTGATCCAACTCCAACTATTAATTCTAATTTTTTAAAGCCCTGTTTCTCCTTTTACCTGGTCCCCTAAAACTACCTTATTTTTTGACCATTTCTGGAGCCTGTTGGCCTGCTTGTCTAGTTTCAATCTAATTTGTCAATCCCTAACATCATCAATTAAGTTATTCATTCACTCAACACATATTTCTTAAGGACCTACCATGTGGAAGTGTACACGTAAATATCAATTCTTGTAATTATCTGTTATTCCATCTATCCTCCCTCTATCCATCATTTATCTGGCATCTGTCTATTGATCTACCTTTCTAAATAACTATCATCTTCTAATACTTTCAAGTTATGAAACATGTAGTTCTTTTTCATTTTGTATCAAAGGATGGCAACTACTGGTGATATTTAAAATTACTACTGAAGTAAATGAAATTCAAAGAAGTTTCTATTTTATGACACCTGAAAGTAAGTGTGGAAACAAGAAATCCTGCAAAAAGATCAAGGATAATTATGACATAAGGAGACTTTGGTCAGAATGAAAGTAAGTGTCTTTTGTGCTTTACATTTAATTTATAAGTATACCCTCTTTGTTAATACAAGGTGTTACAACAATCATGATATCTTGCTCCCTAGAAACACTGACTTTTCTCTTCCCATAGTTCTCTGCATATCTTTGTCTTTTAAATAACTGATTATGTCTAGATAAGTCTTACAAAAATAATACGGAAAAACACACGGCAAAACATAGAATATTTTACCTACATTTTATATAGTGTCTGGCCTTTACTATCATTTGCTTCCTGAATCAAATGGGTGATATTCATGCATGAAAACAAAAATAGGAATGACAAAAATCCCAACTCACAGGACTAATGACACAATCACATAATGGGAAAATAAAAGTAAAATATAGTTTTTGAGAAATTTCAGGGAGAACTACAAGGAGAATTTTAAATTTATAAAAGGGGTTTAGCATGAATTAAACTATAATAAAAATTGAAGAGGCTGAATTATTAGAGGCCCACAAAACAAGAAGAGCAAAAGAATATATGAGAATATTTGGCAAGAGTACGTGAAGTTTGGTGTGGTTGGAAATATGTGTTGTTCAAGATTGAATGAGGGTTAAAGGTAAAGTGAGAGTCTTACTCAGTCAATGGAGAAAAACTTATAGTTAGAAAAAATCTGTTTGTACATAGGCCAATGTAGCAAAAAGAGGTGGAAAATCAGCAGTACTTGGGATAATATATAAGTTATATTATTTGTTTCATTATTAAC
>NW_022326927.1:0-3068 GCF_002776525.5 Piliocolobus tephrosceles | reverse complement strand
GTTAATAATGAAACAAATAATATAACTTATATATTATCCCAAGTACTGCTGATTTTCCACCTCTTTTTGCTACATTGGCCTATGTACAAACAGATTTTTTCTAACTATAAGTTTTTCTCCATTGACTGAGTAAGACTCTCACTTTACCTTTAACCCTCATTCAATCTTGAACAACACATATTTCCAACCACACCAAACTTCACGTACTCTTGCCAAATATTCTCATATATTCTTTTGCTCTTCTTGTTTTGTGGGCCTCTAATAATTCAGCCTCTTCAATTTTTATTATAGTTTAATTCATGCTAAACCCCTTTTATAAATTTAAAATTCTCCTTGTAGTTCTCCCTGAAATTTCTCAAAAACTATATTTTACTTTTATTTTCCCATTATGTGATTGTGTCATTAGTCCTGTGAGTTGGGATTTTTGTCATTCCTATTTTTGTTTTCATGCATGAATATCACCCATTTGATTCAGGAAGCAAATGATAGTAAAGGCCAGACACTATATAAAATGTAGGTAAAATATTCTATGTTTTGCCGTGTGTTTTTCCGTATTATTTTTGTAAGACTTATCTAGACATAATCAGTTATTTAAAAGACAAAGATATGCAGAGAACTATGGGAAGAGAAAAGTCAGTGTTTCTAGGGAGCAAGATATCATGATTGTTGTAACACCTTGTATTAACAAAGAGGGTATACTTATAAATTAAATGTAAAGCACAAAAGACACTTACTTTCATTCTGACCAAAGTCTCCTTATGTCATAATTATCCTTGATCTTTTTGCAGGATTTCTTGTTTCCACACTTACTTTCAGGTGTCATAAAATAGAAACTTCTTTGAATTTCATTTACTTCAGTAGTAATTTTAAATATCACCAGTAGTTGCCATCCTTTGATACAAAATGAAAAAGAACTACATGTTTCATAACTTGAAAGTATTAGAAGATGATAGTTATTTAGAAAGGTAGATCAATAGACAGATGCCAGATAAATGATGGATAGAGGGAGGATAGATGGAATAACAGATAATTACAAGAATTGATATTTACGTGTACACTTCCACATGGTAGGTCCTTAAGAAATATGTGTTGAGTGAATGAATAACTTAATTGATGATGTTAGGGATTGACAAATTAGATTGAAACTAGACAAGCAGGCCAACAGGCTCCAGAAATGGTCAAAAAATAAGGTAGTTTTAGGGGACCAGGTAAAAGGAGAAACAGGGCTTTAAAAAATTAGAATTAATAGTTGGAGTTGGATCAAAGTAAGTTTGCAACAACTCTAGAATACCTGCCTTCATGCAGAAGTTTACAGTGGTGGTTAAAATTGGTTGAAGGCGTTTTGAAAAGCCCTTTCGTCTTATTCAGGCAGATAAGTCGTTGCCTGAATCTAGTCACAGTATCTGAGATGGAGTTTCAGAATATACGAGGAACAAGAATCTTAGTCTTCATTTCTGGGAAAATTGTACCCAAATTGGAAGCGATTTAAAGATACGTGACAAGAATCAAAAGACAGAGTGAATAGAATTACCTAGCAATGTCCAGAACATTGGAAGTATTCTTTTTTCACAGTTGTATAACACATTTACACTAAGAGATTATTCTACTGCCCAACTGTATTGATATTCACTTATAATCTATCACGGGATGCCAAACTGACCATGGTTCTACTGTAGTTTTATTAATTTTAGTATTTATTTTTACCTTAACCACAGAGATTACCATTTCAATCTAGGCTGGGTATTCAAAATAAGTGAATAATTGCCAGTGTTATAACACTTCATATAAGAATCAAATAATTAATTAGCATTTTCTTCCCATAGGACCACTGGGCTTAAAGGTCAATTGTAAGGCATTAATTCTGAGGAGCTGAATTAGTTAGACGTGATATTTACACTGCTTAGCATGGACATTATTGTGTACATATTTTATTTATATTTCAGGCAGGTGTTAGAGGGTCTGCTTGCCCATACCACCTGGGAGGGTCATATGGGAAATTTCACTTGAGCGACAGCAACACATTCTTGTCATTGCTTCTGTGATTTAGTTCAACATCCATTATTTTAAGTGAATGGGAATTGTTATCTTCATAAATTTGCACATAGTAATGCAAATAGTTTTAGGAAAGAAAGTGGGGGTACTATTGTGACGTGTATATTTCTATTAGCACACACTGGAACATCACAATGAGTTGTTCTTTATTTTTGTGTTTAAAATATTAACTGATAACATAAAAATTTTATTCTAATAACTGAGTGAATGACTCTGTAATACCCCATGCTAAAAACAATTTAAAGATTTAAAAAAATTATAATACAAATTACAAATACTTTAAAATTTTAAAAAATAACTTGAAAGACATTTTTAAGAGTCAAAATGTTCAAAAATATTTAATTATAAAAATTTTGCTTGGATAAATGTAATATGGGTTGTATTTAAAAATATTAAATAATTAAAATTGCTATTCTATTATATAATACCAACTTACATTAACTCTCAAGGCTGAGCCAATATTACCACTGAAAACACAGAAAATGCAAGCTAAGTATTCAATGACTTGGAAAAATGGTGTTGAAATACATGTGCCATGAAGTACCTGAAATTTTCCAAACTCAACCTCAATCAATCACATCTAGATTGAGAAACATTATTCCATAGCTCTAGAGGTTCACTATAAAATATTTAAAACCAGCCGGGCGCGGTGGCTCAAGCCTGTAATCCCAGCACTTTGGGAGGCCCGAGACGGGAGGATCACGAGGTCAGGAGATCAAGACCGTCCTGGCTAACACGGTGAAACCCCGTCTCTACTAAAAAATACAAAAAACTAGCCGGGCGAGGTGGCGGGCGCCTGTAGTCCCGGCTACTCAGGAGGCTGAGGCGGGAGAATGGCATGAATCCGGGAGGCGGAGCTTGCAGTGAGCTGAGATCCGGCCACTGCACTCCAGCCTGGGCGGCAGAGCGAGACTCCATCTCAAAAAAAAAAAAAAAAATTAAAACCAACTTTAAGTGCCAATACCTTCCTCAGAGGCATTAGAAATATATTATGATCACTTTTTTCCTTAAAATGC
>NW_022326926.1:0-4509 GCF_002776525.5 Piliocolobus tephrosceles | reverse complement strand
AGTACTTGGGATAATATATAAGTTATATTATTTGTTTCATTATTAACTGACTACTCACAGAGTGTCACCAGAAGATTTAAAAGTAAAGAATAGAGATCACAATTTATAAATTTTCATAAAAATACAAGGTTAAATTCCGTACCAATCAACTGGAAACTTACATCTGGAATCTAGAAGAATGATCAAAGTCAGAAATAAATATTGGGGAGTTATTAGTATATACACAACAAATCATCTTTGATATTAAAAAGAAAAAAATAAGTAGTAGCGAGAAAAGTATAAGGACCCAATTTGGGGTTATGACTATCATTATTTTTGCTGTGAAGGAAATTGGACAGTGAATAAAACGAAGCAGAAAAACTGAAAGAAAAGAGTGACAGAAATCAATGGAAAGTTTTTTCTACCTTTCTTCTTAATGTTAATAATATTAAATCAGTTATAAAAACAGACATTTTCTTTTTTTAACTATATTTCTATGGTGGTAAAATACATACAGCATAACATTTGTTATTTTAATATTTTTATATGTACAATGTACTGCCATGAATTTCATTCACAATGTTGTACAACTATCAGCACTATCTAGTTCCAAAATATGTTATCAACCCAAACAGAAATCCTCTACTGTACTCATTAGGCAACAACTTCCCAATTCCCTTTAACCCCAGCTCTTGATAACTTCTAGTCTATATTATGAATTTTCCTATTCTAGATATTTCACATACATGTTCATTCATCTAAAATGTATGCTTTATGTCTGGTCGATTTTGATTAGTATATTGTTTTCAAGTTTCAACCATGTTGTAGCATACATCAATACTTCATTCTTTCTGATGATTGAATAATATTCCATTGTAACATATACCCCATTTTATCTATTCATCTATTTATAGATGCCTGTATGATTGCTCTTTTAACTATTGTGAATAATACTGCTAAAATACTGGTATGCGTATATTTGTTTGAGTCCCTAATTTTAATTCTTTCAGATATACACCTAGGAGGGAAATTGCCAGTCATATAGTAATCCTATGTCTAATTTTTGGAGAAACCACCAAATATTTCTACAGCAGCTAAATCATTTCTCATTTCCACCTACAATGTACAAAAGTTTCAATTTCCCCGCGTCCTTGCTAACGTTTGTTATTTTTCATCTTCCTGATGATAACCATCACAGAATTTTTGAAGTGGTGTGATTTTGGTTTACATGTTTTCTATTTTCTATTTCTTGAGCATTCTTTTCATGTGCCCATTGACCATAAATCAATCTGTTTTTGTTTGTTTGTTTGTTTTGTTTTTGAGATGGAGTCTTACTCTGTTGTTTGGGCTGGAGTGCTGTAGTGCCATCTCGGCTCACTGCAACTTCTGCCTCCCAGGTTCAAGTGATTCTCCTGTCTCAGCCTCCTGAGTAGCTGGGATTACAGCACCTGCCACCATGCCTGGCTAATTTTTTGTATTTTTAGTAGAGATGAGATTTCAACATGTTGGCCAGGCTGATCTCGAACTCCTGACCTCGTGACTTGTCCACCTCAGCCTCCCAAATCACAGGGCATACAGGCATGAGCCACCGTGCCTGGCCCATTAATCAATCTCACATGGACAAATGTCTATAGAAGTCCTTTGTTTGTTTTGTTGATTAGGTTCTTTGTCTTGTTGAGTTGTAGAAATCCTTCACAAATTCTGGATATTAACTTCTTGTCATATATTTAGTTTACAAATATTCTTTCCCTTTCGGTGGGTTGTTTTTACTTTCTTTATAGTGTCTTTGATACACAAGGTTTTTTTTTAATTTAATAAAGTCCAATATGCCAATTTTATCTTTTGTTGCTTATATTTTTAGTATTATATTTTAAAACTATTGCCAAATCCACCGACATGCAGATTTGTCCTCATTTTTAAAAGATGCTTGTAATATTGACACTTAAATTTAAGTGTTTTATCTGTTTTGACTTAACTGTTTTTATGTGGTATAAGGTAAGGGATTGACTTCAATAATTTACATGAAAATATCCCATTTTACCGGCACCACTTGTGGAAGAGACTGTACTTTCCACATTGAATGGTAAAGTCATATATTGAAGTCTCCAACTATTATTGTAGAATTATTTATTTTCCATTTTAATTCTTTCAATTTTTGCTTTATGTATTTTGCCTCTATTGTTTGGCATGCATACCTTTAAAATTATTTTATATTGAAACTTCCAACAATATATATTTTTTTCTTTTGGAAACATATTTTATTGGAAATCTATTTTATCTGATATTAATATAGTCATTCCAAGTCTTTTGTGGTAACACTTAATATAGACTGTATGTTTTCATTATTTTACTTAAAACTTTGTTGTGTCTTTGCATCTAAAGTGATTCTTTCACACACAGCAGATAGATGAATAATGTTTTATTTTTCATACATTCTGCCACTCTCTTAACACTCTTATAAAAGTTACCTCTTTTTGAATTGTATGCCTATTATATATATTTTCAGTTATCATTTTATGCACGTGTCTTTTAAATCACATAGGAAAACTATGAAGAGTTACAAACAAAAATACAATGAGGTTGGCATTTTTACTTACCTGCATAGCTACCTACACCAATGTTCTTAATTTCCTCATATTGCTTCAAACCACTGTCTGGGGTCCTTTTATTTCAATTAGATAAATTCCCTTTAGCATTTCTTGTAAGGTAAGTTTATTAGCAAGAAGTTCCCTTAGCAATTTTGTTTTTGATACTTGAAGGACAATTTTGCTGTATGTAGAATTCTAGGTTGACAGTTTTGTTACCCCAAACCCCAGACTATTTACAGTATTTTATATCAACCCACTGCCTCTGTCCTCCATTATTTCCAATAAAAAATCTGCTGCTAATTATATCGAAAATAGTTTGTGACTTACTTCTCTCATGTTGTTTTTAAGCTTTTTCTGTGTTTAGCTTTCAGTGATTTGACTATATTTTGCCTGAAATTTGCTGAACATTTTTAATGTGTAGTTTCATGTTCTTCATTAAATTTGGGAAATTGTCAGCCATTATTTCTTAAAATAGTCTTTCCACCTTATTTTCTCATAGTCTTCTTTCTGGGACTCCCATAATGAATACACTGGCCTTCTTTATAATGTTCCACAGGTCTCTTATGATCAGTTTATTTAAAAAAAAAAATCTTTTTTCTTTCTGTTTCTCACACTGCAAAAATACTATTGTCTCTCTTTATGTTCACTGATTATTTCTCCTGATTGCTTGTTCTGCTGTTGAAACTGTCTTGCAAAGTTTGTGTTTCAGTTATTATACATCTCTAGAGAGAAGTATATTATACTTTTCTTGTCTGCACCAGAAATTCTATTTGGATCCTTTATATAATTTATATCTTTATTTTGATATTGTTATCACATGTATTATTTTGCCATTTTCCTTTTGTTCTTCTCTATACTTTTCTTTAGCACTTTGAACGATTTTAAAACATTTGATTCAAAGTCTTTGTATAGAAAGTCCAATGTTTGTGCCTCTTCGGGGCCTACTTCTGTGAATTACTTTTTCCTTCGAGTGTCCCAGTACTTTCTGATTTCTTTGTATGGCTTTATTATTTTTTGGTTGAAAACTGGACATTACTAAATTTTAATGGACTAACTCTGGTAATCAGATACTCCCTTTCCCCAGGATTTGCTATTTTGATTATTCTAGGTTTAGCTTGTTTTGGCTAAGATTTCCTTGCATTCCAGGGGAATTTTTACCTGACTTTTATTTACTCTGCATTCACTTACTGCTATAAGACTTTGACTGTTTTACAAACTTAAGACAAAGTTCTTAGTTTTTCTGATATTTTTATTATGTTTCTGATGAAACACAGAAATTCAGAGCTTCCCACTCTACTATTTCCCTGGTGCCACTCCCCAAAGCAGGCATTTTAAAAATATTCAATCAATCCTTCTTCCTAGAAATGATGTATGGGTCACATGATTATATTATTGCTAAAATATTTTAGCATAACTTTAAAATTATAAAAGAGCTATGTTTATGTTCACTCTATAATTGCATTCTTAGCTAATGTTTATAATACAAGATTAACAAATAAAGGTAAAATAAATGAGTAAATTTGTTTTTCTGCAACAATTACTTAAAGGCTAAACTTTTTGATCACAGTGAAATGTTGGCTTACTTCAGATTTCTATATTTTAGATTACTGAGGTCATGATTTGAAGCCAAAATACATTTATTCCCATATAAAATAAGAAACGGTTTTTTTTTTTTTTTTTTTTTTTTTCTGTTGTGGCTTATTGAGGAAACAATTAGCATGTCTTAGTGGTAAAAATGTGCATTTACATTTTTAAAGAAAATATAAAAACATACTTTAACCCCTGATCATGTGATACTAACTCTTATTTCCCAGTATGCTTTTAATGTGATTTTTCCATCTAAAAATTATTTTGTATTTACTTTTATATTTAACTTCCAAATACTAATCAAAGACCAACTGGGCCAACAGCATTGTAACAAACATCGTTATCAAGACAAAGG
>NW_022326925.1:0-4509 GCF_002776525.5 Piliocolobus tephrosceles | reverse complement strand
CCTTTGTCTTGATAACGATGTTTGTTACAATGCTGTTGGCCCAGTTGGTCTTTGATTAGTATTTGGAAGTTAAATATAAAAGTAAATACAAAATAATTTTTAGATGGAAAAATCACATTAAAAGCATACTGGGAAATAAGAGTTAGTATCACATGATCAGGGGTTAAAGTATGTTTTTATATTTTCTTTAAAAATGTAAATGCACATTTTTACCACTAAGACATGCTAATTGTTTCCTCAATAAGCCACAACAGAAAAAAAAAAAAAAAAAAAAAAAAACCGTTTCTTATTTTATATGGGAATAAATGTATTTTGGCTTCAAATCATGACCTCAGTAATCTAAAATATAGAAATCTGAAGTAAGCCAACATTTCACTGTGATCAAAAAGTTTAGCCTTTAAGTAATTGTTGCAGAAAAACAAATTTACTCATTTATTTTACCTTTATTTGTTAATCTTGTATTATAAACATTAGCTAAGAATGCAATTATAGAGTGAACATAAACATAGCTCTTTTATAATTTTAAAGTTATGCTAAAATATTTTAGCAATAATATAATCATGTGACCCATACATCATTTCTAGGAAGAAGGATTGATTGAATATTTTTAAAATGCCTGCTTTGGGGAGTGGCACCAGGGAAATAGTAGAGTGGGAAGCTCTGAATTTCTGTGTTTCATCAGAAACATAATAAAAATATCAGAAAAACTAAGAACTTTGTCTTAAGTTTGTAAAACAGTCAAAGTCTTATAGCAGTAAGTGAATGCAGAGTAAATAAAAGTCAGGTAAAAATTCCCCTGGAATGCAAGGAAATCTTAGCCAAAACAAGCTAAACCTAGAATAATCAAAATAGCAAATCCTGGGGAAAGGGAGTATCTGATTACCAGAGTTAGTCCATTAAAATTTAGTAATGTCCAGTTTTCAACCAAAAAATAATAAAGCCATACAAAGAAATCAGAAAGTACTGGGACACTCGAAGGAAAAAGTAATTCACAGAAGTAGGCCCCGAAGAGGCACAAACATTGGACTTTCTATACAAAGACTTTGAATCAAATGTTTTAAAATCGTTCAAAGTGCTAAAGAAAAGTATAGAGAAGAACAAAAGGAAAATGGCAAAATAATACATGTGATAACAATATCAAAATAAAGATATAAATTATATAAAGGATCCAAATAGAATTTCTGGTGCAGACAAGAAAAGTATAATATACTTCTCTCTAGAGATGTATAATAACTGAAACACAAACTTTGCAAGACAGTTTCAACAGCAGAACAAGCAATCAGGAGAAATAATCAGTGAACATAAAGAGAGACAATAGTATTTTTGCAGTGTGAGAAACAGAAAGAAAAAAGATTTTTTTTTTTAAATAAACTGATCATAAGAGACCTGTGGAACATTATAAAGAAGGCCAGTGTATTCATTATGGGAGTCCCAGAAAGAAGACTATGAGAAAATAAGGTGGAAAGACTATTTTAAGAAATAATGGCTGACAATTTCCCAAATTTAATGAAGAACATGAAACTACACATTAAAAATGTTCAGCAAATTTCAGGCAAAATATAGTCAAATCACTGAAAGCTAAACACAGAAAAAGCTTAAAAACAACATGAGAGAAGTAAGTCACAAACTATTTTCGATATAATTAGCAGCAGATTTTTTATTGGAAATAATGGAGGACAGAGGCAGTGGGTTGATATAAAATACTGTAAATAGTCTGGGGTTTGGGGTAACAAAACTGTCAACCTAGAATTCTACATACAGCAAAATTGTCCTTCAAGTATCAAAAACAAAATTGCTAAGGGAACTTCTTGCTAATAAACTTACCTTACAAGAAATGCTAAAGGGAATTTATCTAATTGAAATAAAAGGACCCCAGACAGTGGTTTGAAGCAATATGAGGAAATTAAGAACATTGGTGTAGGTAGCTATGCAGGTAAGTAAAAATGCCAACCTCATTGTATTTTTGTTTGTAACTCTTCATAGTTTTCCTATGTGATTTAAAAGACACGTGCATAAAATGATAACTGAAAATATATATAATAGGCATACAATTCAAAAAGAGGTAACTTTTATAAGAGTGTTAAGAGAGTGGCAGAATGTATGAAAAATAAAACATTATTCATCTATCTGCTGTGTGTGAAAGAATCACTTTAGATGCAAAGACACAACAAAGTTTTAAGTAAAATAATGAAAACATACAGTCTATATTAAGTGTTACCACAAAAGACTTGGAATGACTATATTAATATCAGATAAAATAGATTTCCAATAAAATATGTTTCCAAAAGAAAAAAATATATATTGTTGGAAGTTTCAATATAAAATAATTTTAAAGGTATGCATGCCAAACAATAGAGGCAAAATACATAAAGCAAAAATTGAAAGAATTAAAATGGAAAATAAATAATTCTACAATAATAGTTGGAGACTTCAATATATGACTTTACCATTCAATGTGGAAAGTACAGTCTCTTCCACAAGTGGTGCCGGTAAAATGGGATATTTTCATGTAAATTATTGAAGTCAATCCCTTACCTTATACCACATAAAAACAGTTAAGTCAAAACAGATAAAACACTTAAATTTAAGTGTCAATATTACAAGCATCTTTTAAAAATGAGGACAAATCTGCATGTCGGTGGATTTGGCAATAGTTTTAAAATATAATACTAAAAATATAAGCAACAAAAGATAAAATTGGCATATTGGACTTTATTAAATTAAAAAAAAACCTTGTGTATCAAAGACACTATAAAGAAAGTAAAAACAACCCACCGAAAGGGAAAGAATATTTGTAAACTAAATATATGACAAGAAGTTAATATCCAGAATTTGTGAAGGATTTCTACAACTCAACAAGACAAAGAACCTAATCAACAAAACAAACAAAGGACTTCTATAGACATTTGTCCATGTGAGATTGATTAATGGGCCAGGCACGGTGGCTCATGCCTGTATGCCCTGTGATTTGGGAGGCTGAGGTGGACAAGTCACGAGGTCAGGAGTTCGAGATCAGCCTGGCCAACATGTTGAAATCTCATCTCTACTAAAAATACAAAAAATTAGCCAGGCATGGTGGCAGGTGCTGTAATCCCAGCTACTCAGGAGGCTGAGACAGGAGAATCACTTGAACCTGGGAGGCAGAAGTTGCAGTGAGCCGAGATGGCACTACAGCACTCCAGCCCAAACAACAGAGTAAGACTCCATCTCAAAAACAAAACAAACAAACAAACAAAAACAGATTGATTTATGGTCAATGGGCACATGAAAAGAATGCTCAAGAAATAGAAAATAGAAAACATGTAAACCAAAATCACACCACTTCAAAAATTCTGTGATGGTTATCATCAGGAAGATGAAAAATAACAAACGTTAGCAAGGACGCGGGGAAATTGAAACTTTTGTACATTGTAGGTGGAAATGAGAAATGATTTAGCTGCTGTAGAAATATTTGGTGGTTTCTCCAAAAATTAGACATAGGATTACTATATGACTGGCAATTTCCCTCCTAGGTGTATATCTGAAAGAATTAAAATTAGGGACTCAAACAAATATACGCATACCAGTATTTTAGCAGTATTATTCACAATAGTTAAAAGAGCAATCATACAGGCATCTATAAATAGATGAATAGATAAAATGGGGTATATGTTACAATGGAATATTATTCAATCATCAGAAAGAATGAAGTATTGATGTATGCTACAACATGGTTGAAACTTGAAAACAATATACTAATCAAAATCGACCAGACATAAAGCATACATTTTAGATGAATGAACATGTATGTGAAATATCTAGAATAGGAAAATTCATAATATAGACTAGAAGTTATCAAGAGCTGGGGTTAAAGGGAATTGGGAAGTTGTTGCCTAATGAGTACAGTAGAGGATTTCTGTTTGGGTTGATAACATATTTTGGAACTAGATAGTGCTGATAGTTGTACAACATTGTGAATGAAATTCATGGCAGTACATTGTACATATAAAAATATTAAAATAACAAATGTTATGCTGTATGTATTTTACCACCATAGAAATATAGTTAAAAAAAGAAAATGTCTGTTTTTATAACTGATTTAATATTATTAACATTAAGAAGAAAGGTAGAAAAAACTTTCCATTGATTTCTGTCACTCTTTTCTTTCAGTTTTTCTGCTTCGTTTTATTCACTGTCCAATTTCCTTCACAGCAAAAATAATGATAGTCATAACCCCAAATTGGGTCCTTATACTTTTCTCGCTACTACTTATTTTTTTCTTTTTAATATCAAAGATGATTTGTTGTGTATATACTAATAACTCCCCAATATTTATTTCTGACTTTGATCATTCTTCTAGATTCCAGATGTAAGTTTCCAGTTGATTGGTACGGAATTTAACCTTGTATTTTTATGAAAATTTATAAATTGTGATCTCTATTCTTTACTTTTAAATCTTCTGGTGACACTCTGTGAGTAGTCAGTTAATAATGAAACAAATAATATAACTTATATATTATCCCAAGTACT
>NW_022326924.1:0-3068 GCF_002776525.5 Piliocolobus tephrosceles | reverse complement strand
GCATTTTAAGGAAAAAAGTGATCATAATATATTTCTAATGCCTCTGAGGAAGGTATTGGCACTTAAAGTTGGTTTTAATTTTTTTTTTTTTTTTTGAGATGGAGTCTCGCTCTGCCGCCCAGGCTGGAGTGCAGTGGCCGGATCTCAGCTCACTGCAAGCTCCGCCTCCCGGGTTCATGCCATTCTCCCGCCTCAGCCTCCCGAGTAGCCGGGACTACAGGCGCCCGCCACCTCGCCCGGCTAGTTTTTTGTATTTTTTAGTAGAGACGGGGTTTCACCGTGTTAGCCAGGACGGTCTTGATCTCCTGACCTCGTGATCCTCCCGTCTCGGGCCTCCCAAAGTGCTGGGATTACAGGCTTGAGCCACCGCGCCCGGCTGGTTTTAAATATTTTATAGTGAACCTCTAGAGCTATGGAATAATGTTTGTCAATCTAGATGTGATTGATTGAGGTTGAGTTTGGAAAATTTCAGGTACTTCATGGCACATGTATTTCAACACCATTTTTCCAAGTCATTGAATACTTAGCTTGCATTTTCTGTGTTTTCAGTGGTAATATTGGCTCAGCCTTGAGAGTTAATGTAAGTTGGTATTATATAATAGAATAGCAATTTTAATTATTTAATATTTTTAAATACAACCCATATTACATTTATCCAAGCAAAATTTTTATAATTAAATATTTTTGAACATTTTGACTCTTAAAAATGTCTTTCAAGTTATTTTTTAAAATTTTAAAGTATTTGTAATTTGTATTATAATTTTTTTAAATCTTTAAATTGTTTTTAGCATGAGGTATTACAGAGTCATTCACTCAGTTATTAGAATAAAATTTTTATGTTATCAGTTAATATTTTAAACACAAAAATAAAGAACAACTCATTGTGATGTTCCAGTGTGTGCTAATAGAAATATACACGTCACAATAGTACCCCCACTTTCTTTCCTAAAACTATTTGCATTACTATGTGCAAATTTATGAAGATAACAATTCCCATTCACTTAAAATAATGGATGTTGAACTAAATCACAGAAGCAATGACAAGAATGTGTTGCTGTCGCTCAAGTGAAATTTCCCATATGACCCTCCCAAGTGGTATGGGCAAGCAGACCCTCTAACACCTGCCTGAAATATAAATAAAATATGTACACAATAATGTCCATGCTAAGCAGTGTAAATATCACGTCTAACTAATTCAGCTCCTCAGAATTAATGCCTTACAATTGACCTTTAAGCCCAGTGGTCCTATGGGAAGAAAATGCTAATTAATTATTTGATTCTTATATGAAGTGTTATAACACTGGCAATTATTCACTTATTTTGAATACCCAGCCTAGATTGAAATGGTAATCTCTGTGGTTAAGGTAAAAATAAATACTAAAATTAATAAAACTACAGTAGAACCATGGTCAGTTTGGCATCCCGTGATAGATTATAAGTGAATATCAATACAGTTGGGCAGTAGAATAATCTCTTAGTGTAAATGTGTTATACAACTGTGAAAAAAGAATACTTCCAATGTTCTGGACATTGCTAGGTAATTCTACTCACTCTGTCTTTTGATTCTTGTCACGTATCTTTAAATCGCTTCCAATTTGGGTACAATTTTCCCAGAAATGAAGACTAAGATTCTTGTTCCTCGTATATTCTGAAACTCCATCTCAGATACTGTGACTAGATTCAGGCAACGACTTATCTGCCTGAATAAGACGAAAGGGCTTTTCAAAACGCCTTCAACCAATTTTAACCACCACTGTAAACTTCTGCATGAAGGCAGGTATTCTAGAGTTGTTGCAAACTTACTTTGATCCAACTCCAACTATTAATTCTAATTTTTTAAAGCCCTGTTTCTCCTTTTACCTGGTCCCCTAAAACTACCTTATTTTTTGACCATTTCTGGGGCCTGTTGGCCTGCTTGTCTAGTTTCAATCTAATTTGTCAATCCCTAACATCATCAATTAAGTTATTCATTCACTCAACACATATTTCTTAAGGACCTACCATGTGGAAGTGTACACGTAAATATCAATTCTTGTAATTATCTGTTATTCCATCTATCCTCCCTCTATCCATCATTTATCTGGCATCTGTCTATTGATCTACCTTTCTAAATAACTATCATCTTCTAATACTTTCAAGTTATGAAACATGTAGTTCTTTTTCATTTTGTATCAAAGGATGGCAACTACTGGTGATATTTAAAATTACTACTGAAGTAAATGAAATTCAAAGAAGTTTCTATTTTATGACACCTGAAAGTAAGTGTGGAAACAAGAAATCCTGCAAAAAGATCAAGGATAATTATGACATAAGGAGACTTTGGTCAGAATGAAAGTAAGTGTCTTTTGTGCTTTACATTTAATTTATAAGTATACCCTCTTTGTTAATACAAGGTGTTACAACAATCATGATATCTTGCTCCCTAGAAACACTGACTTTTCTCTTCCCATAGTTCTCTGCATATCTTTGTCTTTTAAATAACTGATTATGTCTAGATAAGTCTTACAAAAATAATACGGAAAAACACACGGCAAAACATAGAATATTTTACCTACATTTTATATAGTGTCTGGCCTTTACTATCATTTGCTTCCTGAATCAAATGGGTGATATTCATGCATGAAAACAAAAATAGGAATGACAAAAATCCCAACTCACAGGACTAATGACACAATCACATAATGGGAAAATAAAAGTAAAATATAGTTTTTGAGAAATTTCAGGGAGAACTACAAGGAGAATTTTAAATTTATAAAAGGGGTTTAGCATGAATTAAACTATAATAAAAATTGAAGAGGCTGAATTATTAGAGGCCCACAAAACAAGAAGAGCAAAAGAATATATGAGAATATTTGGCAAGAGTACGTGAAGTTTGGTGTGGTTGGAAATATGTGTTGTTCAAGATTGAATGAGGGTTAAAGGTAAAGTGAGAGTCTTACTCAGTCAATGGAGAAAAACTTATAGTTAGAAAAAATCTGTTTGTACATAGGCCAATATAGCAAAAAGAGGTGGAAAATCAGCAGTACTTGGGATAATATATAAGTTATATTATTTGTTTCATTATTAAC
>NW_022326923.1:0-3068 GCF_002776525.5 Piliocolobus tephrosceles | reverse complement strand
GTTAATAATGAAACAAATAATATAACTTATATATTATCCCAAGTACTGCTGATTTTCCACCTCTTTTTGCTATATTGGCCTATGTACAAACAGATTTTTTCTAACTATAAGTTTTTCTCCATTGACTGAGTAAGACTCTCACTTTACCTTTAACCCTCATTCAATCTTGAACAACACATATTTCCAACCACACCAAACTTCACGTACTCTTGCCAAATATTCTCATATATTCTTTTGCTCTTCTTGTTTTGTGGGCCTCTAATAATTCAGCCTCTTCAATTTTTATTATAGTTTAATTCATGCTAAACCCCTTTTATAAATTTAAAATTCTCCTTGTAGTTCTCCCTGAAATTTCTCAAAAACTATATTTTACTTTTATTTTCCCATTATGTGATTGTGTCATTAGTCCTGTGAGTTGGGATTTTTGTCATTCCTATTTTTGTTTTCATGCATGAATATCACCCATTTGATTCAGGAAGCAAATGATAGTAAAGGCCAGACACTATATAAAATGTAGGTAAAATATTCTATGTTTTGCCGTGTGTTTTTCCGTATTATTTTTGTAAGACTTATCTAGACATAATCAGTTATTTAAAAGACAAAGATATGCAGAGAACTATGGGAAGAGAAAAGTCAGTGTTTCTAGGGAGCAAGATATCATGATTGTTGTAACACCTTGTATTAACAAAGAGGGTATACTTATAAATTAAATGTAAAGCACAAAAGACACTTACTTTCATTCTGACCAAAGTCTCCTTATGTCATAATTATCCTTGATCTTTTTGCAGGATTTCTTGTTTCCACACTTACTTTCAGGTGTCATAAAATAGAAACTTCTTTGAATTTCATTTACTTCAGTAGTAATTTTAAATATCACCAGTAGTTGCCATCCTTTGATACAAAATGAAAAAGAACTACATGTTTCATAACTTGAAAGTATTAGAAGATGATAGTTATTTAGAAAGGTAGATCAATAGACAGATGCCAGATAAATGATGGATAGAGGGAGGATAGATGGAATAACAGATAATTACAAGAATTGATATTTACGTGTACACTTCCACATGGTAGGTCCTTAAGAAATATGTGTTGAGTGAATGAATAACTTAATTGATGATGTTAGGGATTGACAAATTAGATTGAAACTAGACAAGCAGGCCAACAGGCCCCAGAAATGGTCAAAAAATAAGGTAGTTTTAGGGGACCAGGTAAAAGGAGAAACAGGGCTTTAAAAAATTAGAATTAATAGTTGGAGTTGGATCAAAGTAAGTTTGCAACAACTCTAGAATACCTGCCTTCATGCAGAAGTTTACAGTGGTGGTTAAAATTGGTTGAAGGCGTTTTGAAAAGCCCTTTCGTCTTATTCAGGCAGATAAGTCGTTGCCTGAATCTAGTCACAGTATCTGAGATGGAGTTTCAGAATATACGAGGAACAAGAATCTTAGTCTTCATTTCTGGGAAAATTGTACCCAAATTGGAAGCGATTTAAAGATACGTGACAAGAATCAAAAGACAGAGTGAGTAGAATTACCTAGCAATGTCCAGAACATTGGAAGTATTCTTTTTTCACAGTTGTATAACACATTTACACTAAGAGATTATTCTACTGCCCAACTGTATTGATATTCACTTATAATCTATCACGGGATGCCAAACTGACCATGGTTCTACTGTAGTTTTATTAATTTTAGTATTTATTTTTACCTTAACCACAGAGATTACCATTTCAATCTAGGCTGGGTATTCAAAATAAGTGAATAATTGCCAGTGTTATAACACTTCATATAAGAATCAAATAATTAATTAGCATTTTCTTCCCATAGGACCACTGGGCTTAAAGGTCAATTGTAAGGCATTAATTCTGAGGAGCTGAATTAGTTAGACGTGATATTTACACTGCTTAGCATGGACATTATTGTGTACATATTTTATTTATATTTCAGGCAGGTGTTAGAGGGTCTGCTTGCCCATACCACTTGGGAGGGTCATATGGGAAATTTCACTTGAGCGACAGCAACACATTCTTGTCATTGCTTCTGTGATTTAGTTCAACATCCATTATTTTAAGTGAATGGGAATTGTTATCTTCATAAATTTGCACATAGTAATGCAAATAGTTTTAGGAAAGAAAGTGGGGGTACTATTGTGACGTGTATATTTCTATTAGCACACACTGGAACATCACAATGAGTTGTTCTTTATTTTTGTGTTTAAAATATTAACTGATAACATAAAAATTTTATTCTAATAACTGAGTGAATGACTCTGTAATACCTCATGCTAAAAACAATTTAAAGATTTAAAAAAATTATAATACAAATTACAAATACTTTAAAATTTTAAAAAATAACTTGAAAGACATTTTTAAGAGTCAAAATGTTCAAAAATATTTAATTATAAAAATTTTGCTTGGATAAATGTAATATGGGTTGTATTTAAAAATATTAAATAATTAAAATTGCTATTCTATTATATAATACCAACTTACATTAACTCTCAAGGCTGAGCCAATATTACCACTGAAAACACAGAAAATGCAAGCTAAGTATTCAATGACTTGGAAAAATGGTGTTGAAATACATGTGCCATGAAGTACCTGAAATTTTCCAAACTCAACCTCAATCAATCACATCTAGATTGACAAACATTATTCCATAGCTCTAGAGGTTCACTATAAAATATTTAAAACCAGCCGGGCGCGGTGGCTCAAGCCTGTAATCCCAGCACTTTGGGAGGCCCGAGACGGGAGGATCACGAGGTCAGGAGATCAAGACCGTCCTGGCTAACACGGTGAAACCCCGTCTCTACTAAAAAATACAAAAAACTAGCCGGGCGAGGTGGCGGGCGCCTGTAGTCCCGGCTACTCGGGAGGCTGAGGCGGGAGAATGGCATGAACCCGGGAGGCGGAGCTTGCAGTGAGCTGAGATCCGGCCACTGCACTCCAGCCTGGGCGGCAGAGCGAGACTCCATCTCAAAAAAAAAAAAAAAAATTAAAACCAACTTTAAGTGCCAATACCTTCCTCAGAGGCATTAGAAATATATTATGATCACTTTTTTCCTTAAAATGC
>NW_022326922.1:0-4511 GCF_002776525.5 Piliocolobus tephrosceles | reverse complement strand
AGTACTTGGGATAATATATAAGTTATATTATTTGTTTCATTATTAACTGACTACTCACAGAGTGTCACCAGAAGATTTCAAAGTAAAGAATAGAGATGACAATTTAGAAATTTTCATAAAAATACAAGGTTAAATTCCATACCAATCAACTGGAAACTTACATCTGGAATCTAGAAGAATGATCAAAGTCAGAAATAAATATTGGGGAGTTATTAGTATATACACAACAAATCATCTTTGATATTAAAAAGAAAAAAATAAGTAGTAGCGAGAAAAGTATAAGGACCCAATTTGGGGTTATGACTATCATTATTTTTGCTGTGAAGGAAATTGGACAGTGAATAAAACGAAGCAGAAAAACTGAAAGAAAAGAGTGACAGAAATCAATGGAAAGTTTTTTCTACCTTTCTTCTTAATGTTAATAATATTAAATCAGTTATAAAAACAGACATTTTCTTTTTTTAACTATATTTCTATGGTGGTAAAATACATACAGCATAACATTTGTTATTTTAATATTTTTATATGTACAATGTACTGCCATGAATTTCATTCACAATGTTGTACAACCATCAGCACTATCTAGTTCCAAAATATGTTATCAACCCAAACAGAAATCCTCTACTGTACTCATTAGGCAACAACTTCCCAATTCCCTTTAACCCCAGCTCTTGATAACTTCTAGTCTATATTATGAATTTTCCTATTCTAGATATTTCACATACATGTTCATTCATCTAAAATGTATGCTTCTTTATGTCTGGTCGATTTTGATTAGTATATTGTTTTCAAGTTTCAACCATGTTGTAGCATACATCAATACTTCATTCTTTCTGATGATTGAATAATATTCCATTGTAACATATACCCCATTTTATTTATTCATCTATTTATAGATGCCTGTATGATTGCTCTTTTAACTATTGTGAATAATACTGCTAAAATACTGGTATGCGTATATTTGTTTGAGTCCCTAATTTTAATTCTTTCAGATATACACCTAGGAGGGAAATTGCCAGTCATATAGTAATCCTATGTCTAATTTTTGGAGAAACCACCAAATATTTCTACAGCAGCTAAATCATTTCTCATTTCCACCTACAATGTACAAAAGTTTCAGTTTCCCCGCGTCCTTGCTAACGTTTGTTATTTTTCATCTTCCTGATGATAACCATCACAGAATTTTTGAAGTGGTGTGATTTTGGTTTACATGTTTTCTATTTTCTATTTCTTGAGCATTCTTTTCATGTGCCCATTGACCATAAATCAATCTGTTTTTGTTTGTTTGTTTGTTTTGTTTTTGAGATGGAGTCTTACTCTGTTGTTTGGGCTGGAGTGCTGTAGTGCCATCTCGGCTCACTGCAACTTCTGCCTCCCAGGTTCAAGTGATTCTCCTGTCTCAGCCTCCTGAGTAGCTGGGATTACAGCACCTGCCACCATGCCTGGCTAATTTTTTGTATTTTTAGTAGAGATGAGATTTCAACATGTTGGCCAGGCTGATCTCGAACTCCTGACCTCGTGACTTGTCCACCTCAGCCTCCCAAATCACAGGGCATACAGGCATGAGCCACCGTGCCTGGCCCATTAATCAATCTCACATGGAGAAATGTCTATAGAAGTCCTTTGTTTGTTTTGTTGATTAGGTTCTTTGTCTTGTTGAGTTGTAGAAATCCTTCACAAATTCTGGATATTAACTTCTTGTCATATATTTAGTTTACAAATATTCTTTCCCTTTCGGTGGGTTGTTTTTACTTTCTTTATAGTGTCTTTGATACACAAGATTTTTTTTTAATTTAATAAAGTCCAATATGCCAATTTTATCTTTTGTTGCTTATATTTTTAGTATTATATTTTAAAACTATTGCCAAATCCACCGACATGCAGATTTGTCCTCATTTTTAAAAGATGCTTGTAATATTGACACTTAAATTTAGGTGTTTTATCTGTTTTGACTTAACTGTTTTTATGTGGTATAAGGTAAGGGATTGACTTCAATAATTTACATGAAAATATCCCATTTTACCGGCACCACTTGTGGAAGAGACTGTACTTTCCACATTGAATGGTAAAGTCATATATTGAAGTCTCCAACTATTATTGTAGAATTATTTATTTTCCATTTTAATTCTTTCAATTTTTGCTTTATGTATTTTGCCTCTATTGTTTGGCATGCATACCTTTAAAATTATTTTATATTGAAACTTCCAACAATATATATTTTTTTTCTTTTGGAAACATATTTTATTGGAAATCTATTTTATCTGATATTAATATAGTCATTCCAAGTCTTTTGTGGTAACACTTAATATAGACTGTATGTTTTCGTTATTTTACTTAAAACTTTGTTGTGTCTTTGCATCTAAAGTGATTCTTTCACACACAGCAGATAAATGAATAATGTTTTATTTTTCATACATTCTGCCACTCTCTTAACACTCTTATAAAAGTTACCTCTTTTTGAATTGTATGCCTATTATATATATTTTCAGTTATCATTTTATGCACGTGTCTTTTAAATCACATAGGAAAACTATGAAGAGTTACAAACAAAAATACAACGAGGTTGGCATTTTTACTTACCTGCATAGCTACCTACACCAATGTTCTTAATTTCCTCATATTGCTTCAAACCACTGTCTGGGGTCCTTTTATTTCAATTAGATAAATTCCCTTTAGCATTTCTTGTAAGGTAAGTTTATTAGCAAGAAGTTCCCTTAGCAATTTTGTTTTTGATACTTGAAGGACAATTTTGCTGTATGTAGAATTCTAGGTTGACAGTTTTGTTACCCCAAACCCCAGACTATTTACAGTATTTTATATCAACCCACTGCCTCTGTCCTCCATTATTTCCAATAAAAAATCTGCTGCTAATTATATCGAAAATAGTTTGTGACTTACTTCTCTCATGTTGTTTTTAAGCTTTTTCTGTGTTTAGCTTTCAGTGATTTGACTATATTTTGCCTGAAATTTGCTGAACATTTTTAATGTGTAGTTTCATGTTCTTCATTAAATTTGGGAAATTGTCAGCCATTATTTCTTAAAATAGTCTTTCCACCTTATTTTCTCATAGTCTTCTTTCTGGGACTCCCATAATGAATACACTGGCCTTCTTTATAATGTTCCACAGGTCTCTTATGATCAGTTTATTTTAAAAAAAAATCTTTTTTCTTTCTGTTTCTCACACTGCAAAAATACTATTGTCTCTCTTTATGTTCACTGATTATTTCTCCTGATTGCTTGTTCTGCTGTTGAAACTGTCTTGCAAAGTTTGTGTTTCAGTTATTATACATCTCTAGAGAGAAGTATATTATACTTTTCTTGTCTGCACCAGAAATTCTATTTGGATCCTTTATATAATTTATATCTTTATTTTGATATTGTTATCACATGTATTATTTTGCCATTTTCCTTTTGTTCTTCTCTATACTTTTCTTTAGCACTTTGAACGATTTTAAAACATTTGATTCAAAGTCTTTGTATAGAAAGTCCAATGTTTGTGCCTCTTCGGGGCCTACTTCTGTGAATTACTTTTTCCTTCGAGTGCCCCAGTACTTTCTGATTTCTTTGTATGGCTTTATTATTTTTTGGTTGAAAACTGGACATTACTAAATTTTAATGGACTAACTCTGGTAATCAGATACTCCCTTTCCCCAGGATTTGCTATTTTGATTATTCTAGGTTTAGCTTGTTTTGGCTAAGATTTCCTTGCATTCCAGGGGAATTTTTACCTGACTTTTATTTACTCTGCATTCACTTACTGCTATAAGACTTTGACTGTTTTACAAACTTAAGACAAAGTTCTTAGTTTTTCTGATATTTTTATTATGTTTCTGATGAAACACAGAAATTCAGAGCTTCCCACTCTACTATTTCCCTGGTGCCACTCCCCAAAGCAGGCATTTTAAAAATATTCAATGAATCCTTCTTCCTAGAAATGATGTATGGGTCACATGATTATATTATTGCTAAAATATTTTAGCATAACTTTAAAATTATAAAAGAGCTATGTTTATGTTCACTCTATAATTGCATTCTTAGCTAATGTTTATAATACAAGATTAACAAATAAAGGTAAAATAAATGAGTAAATTTGTTTTTCTGCAACAATTACTTAAAGGCTAAATTTTTGATCACAGTGAAATGTTGGCTTACTTCAGATTTCTATATTTTAGATTACTGAGGTCATGATTTGAAGCCAAAATACATTTATTCCCATATAAAATAAGAAACGGTTTTTTTTTTTTTTTTTTTTTTTTTCTGTTGTGGCTTATTGAGGAAACAATTAGTATGTCTTAGTGGTAAAAATGTGCATTTACATTTTTAAAGAAAATATAAAAACATACTTTAACCCCTGATCATGTGATACTAACTCTTATTTCCCAGTATGCTTTTAATGTGATTTTTCCATCTAAAAATTATTTTGTATTTACTTTTATATTTAACTTCCAAATACTAATCAAAGAGCAACTGGGCCAACAGCATTGTAACAAACATCGTTATCAAGACAAAGG
>NW_022326921.1:0-3966 GCF_002776525.5 Piliocolobus tephrosceles | reverse complement strand
GAAGATTAATTCAAGATGGATTAGAGACTTAAATGTTAGACCTAATACCATAAAAACCCTAGAAGAAAATCTAGGTAGTACCATTCAGGACATAGGCATGGGCAAGGACTTCATGTCTAAAACACCAAAAGCAACGGCAGCAAAAGCCAAAATTGACAAATGGGATCTCATTAAACTAAAGAGCTTCTGCACAGCAAAAGAAACTACCATCAGAGTGAACAGGCAACCTACCGAATGGGAGAACATTTTTGCAATCTACTCATCTGACAAAGGGCCAATTTCCAGAATCTACAAAGAACTCAAACAAATATACAAGAAAAAAACAAACAACCCCATCAAAAAGTGGGGAAAGGATATGAACAGACATTTCTCAAAAGAAGACATTCATACAGCCAACAGACACATGAAAAAATGCTCATCATCACTGGCCATCAGAGAAATGCAAATCAAAACCACAATGAGATACCATCTCACACCAGTTAGAATGGCAATCATTAAAAAATCAGGAAACAACAGGTGTTGGAGAGGATGTGGAGAAATAGGAACACTTTTACACTGTTGGTGGGATTGTAAACTAGTTCAACCATTATGGAAAACAGTATGGCGATTCCTCAAGGATCTAGAACTAGATGTACCATATGACCCAGCCATCCCACTACTGGGTATATACCCAAAGGATTATAAATTATGCTACTACAAAGACACATGCACACGTATGTTTATTGCAGCACTATTCACAATAGCAAAGACTTGGAATCAACCCAAATGTCCATCAGTGACAGACTGGATTAAGAAAATGTGGCACATATACACCATGGAATACTATGCAGCCATAAAAAAGGATGAGTTTGCGTCCTTTGTAGGGACATGGATGCAGCTGGAAACCATCATTCTTAGCAAACTATCACAAGAAGAGAAAACCAAACACCGCATGTTCTCACTCATAGGTGGGAACTGAACAATGAGTTCACTTGGACTCGGGAAGGGGAACATCACACACTGGGGCCTATCATGGGGAGGGGGGAGGGGGGAGGGATTGCATTGGGGAGTTATACCTGATATAAATGATGAATTGATGGGTGCTGACGAGTTGATGGGTGCAGCACACCAACATGGCACAAGTATACATATGTAACAAACCTGCATGTTATGCACATGTACCCTAGAACTTAAAGTATAATTAAAAAAAAAAAAAGAATTTGTACTTCTAACAGTGGAGATGATGCTGATATTTCTGGTTCAGGACCAACATAACATAATGATGTTGTAAGTTTGAGAACAACTTATGTAGTAGAAAGGGCACAGATTTTTTTAAAAGGCCAGTCTTTGGGCTCAAACCCCTGTCCAGACATTTATTATTTGTTTGACTTTCTGTGAGTTATTTAGCTTATCTTTAGTTGAATTTACATGGCTGTAGAAGAAGAAATATTTTATAAGATTATTTAAGAAAATCATTAAGATGAAAATTACTACTTCATTAAAATATATGTAAATTTCCATTTTCTAGAAGCTACTCAACAAATACTGATCCCCTCCACTGTACACTCCAAGTGAAGTTACTAATACTTTTAATAGAGCAAAGTCATGAATGGAAGTAATAACAGTGGGGTAGAGCAGCATTAATGTGTCATCAGAAACAGCAGAAGCATGAAGCTTCCAGATCCTACATTAGGCAGTATGGAAGGATGGCCACATGAAGCAGCAGGAAAGGAAAGCTGCTAAGAGTTAAGGTCCCTGTATTAAAAGACTGGGCAACAGCTGGAGCCTTAGCCACAGCTTAAGATTATGAGTTGTTTTAGACTAACTGTTACCAATTATAATAATTAGTGCTCTCTTCTGCTCATAAAGGATCATCAAACTCATTAGAAGTAGGTCTTTTTAAAATCGTATATGATTTGGGGTGAGTAATAAATACTGGTTTTAGATTTTTTTTTTTTTTTTTTTTTGAGGGAAAAGCTGTATGTTTCTACTCACAGTTCTCTGGGGAAATATCTCCCTTTATGAAGTTTTTTCTCTTTTATTCGGTACGATAAATGTGATTTACTTTTATTTTGTAAATATAATATTTCAAAGATTATATGAAAGTCTTGAAATGCCCCATGTCCTCATTATTCTGTCAAATATATCAAAATGTTGCAATTTGTATTGTTACAGTTTCTTCTAGTTGACAATCACCAGTCATTCAAGTTATAACTCTTGTTGCTCAGTGAAATCTTATTCGTAGTTATGCCCTTAAAGTGCAGATCCTGTCTCAATTTAAACAGGAGTTATTCTAAAAACCCAATATCTGTTGTTCCAGTAAATTGAAATATGCTTGCGATATATCAAGCAATATGTTATACAGAATTCCAACTAGGCAACTTTTAATATACCAATTCCACGGTCTAATAAACACTAAAAGTATTTCTAGAAAATTTCTTTCTTCTTCTAGTAGACCTTCTTGGTTCCACACTAAGATTCTGTTTACCTGCCTATGGCTCTCATCCCTCAGCTGTTGTGAGGGTTGGCTGCTCATATTCATAGCTGGCCTTTCTCCAGAAAATTGCCCTCACCTTGCCTGGGAAACAACATCTCCCTCTCAACTCCTCCTCTTCCCTCCCACCCACTCCTGCTCCCAGGGACAACCACTGATCAATGACTGGTATTGGCATACAAAATGCTGCCCTCCTCGCCTCAAGGCAGTAACTATTCTGTGTTACAATTCATGCTCCAGAGCTCCCTGCAGAGTCAGGTTCAATCTAGATTCCCAGTTAGACATGCTCTTGCTTGATTTATATGTACCTGACGTATAAATGCCTGATGTATTTGCTTCCTTCACTTCTTTCTCCTGAGAGTACTCCTTCAATAAATAACTTACTCAAGAATTCCCATCTGCCTCAGCTTCTATGAAAAGGAACCCAACACTCCTGAAATTAGATATTAAATTATTTCTGAGTCATGTCTGGCTTGTATCTCCCAATGTTTTGTTAAAAAGAGGAAAATACTGAATTACTATACCTTTACTGTCTACCCAGGATAAGGATAATAATAAATTAGAATTGATATAATACAGTGTTTAGTGAAGGGTTTTGAATTATTTGATCCAACTATCATCAGTTTATAAAAATGGTCCAAAATGATTAGCTTGAGGATCACTTCTTTGGTCTGGATCCAGGAATGAGAGGGAAAATGAGGGAGGTACAGCAACCAACTGCTGTCACAGTGGTGAGGGGCAAAGATAGTTGTGGATGCAAACCAATAAAAGTATGCCCTGGTAATTCAACAGCCAGTAGCTGAGAAAAACAATTTGGGATTCCCTAGAGATCCCTATTTCCTGGTAGAAAGAATCAAACCGACCTGAATGTCGGATTATTAACACCCAAACCAGGATTGTGGTTACATTTAGGGAGAAGGTCGTGATAAGGAAGTAGCACATGGGGAGTTGCTGCAGTGCCAACAATATCGCAGTTTATGACTAAAGCATTGGCTACATGGTTCTCCATTCCATTAATACTTGTTTAACTGTGAATATAGATTTATCATCTACTCTGAGTATAAACTTGAACATTTAAAATGTTACACTTTTAATTCAAGATGGATCAGACTTAAATGTTAGAGCTAAAACCATAAAAACCCTAGAAGAAAACCTAGGTAATACCATTTAGGACATAGGCATGGGCAAGGACTTCTTGTCTAAAACACCAAAAGCAATGGCAACAAAAGCCAAAATTGACAACTGGGATCTAATTAAACTAAAGAGCTTCTGCATAGCAAAAGAAACTACCATCAGAGTGAACAGGCAACCTACAGAATGGGAGAACATTTTTGCAATCTACTCATCTGACAAAGGGCTAATATCGAGAACCTATAAAGAACTCAATCAAATTTACAAGAAAAAAACAACCCCATCAAAAAGTGGGGAAAGGATATGAACAGACACTTCTCAAAAGAAGACATTCATACAGCCAACAGACACATGAAAAAATG
>NW_022326920.1:0-4511 GCF_002776525.5 Piliocolobus tephrosceles | reverse complement strand
CCTTTGTCTTGATAACGATGTTTGTTACAATGCTGTTGGCCCAGTTGCTCTTTGATTAGTATTTGGAAGTTAAATATAAAAGTAAATACAAAATAATTTTTAGATGGAAAAATCACATTAAAAGCATACTGGGAAATAAGAGTTAGTATCACATGATCAGGGGTTAAAGTATGTTTTTATATTTTCTTTAAAAATGTAAATGCACATTTTTACCACTAAGACATACTAATTGTTTCCTCAATAAGCCACAACAGAAAAAAAAAAAAAAAAAAAAAAAAACCGTTTCTTATTTTATATGGGAATAAATGTATTTTGGCTTCAAATCATGACCTCAGTAATCTAAAATATAGAAATCTGAAGTAAGCCAACATTTCACTGTGATCAAAAATTTAGCCTTTAAGTAATTGTTGCAGAAAAACAAATTTACTCATTTATTTTACCTTTATTTGTTAATCTTGTATTATAAACATTAGCTAAGAATGCAATTATAGAGTGAACATAAACATAGCTCTTTTATAATTTTAAAGTTATGCTAAAATATTTTAGCAATAATATAATCATGTGACCCATACATCATTTCTAGGAAGAAGGATTCATTGAATATTTTTAAAATGCCTGCTTTGGGGAGTGGCACCAGGGAAATAGTAGAGTGGGAAGCTCTGAATTTCTGTGTTTCATCAGAAACATAATAAAAATATCAGAAAAACTAAGAACTTTGTCTTAAGTTTGTAAAACAGTCAAAGTCTTATAGCAGTAAGTGAATGCAGAGTAAATAAAAGTCAGGTAAAAATTCCCCTGGAATGCAAGGAAATCTTAGCCAAAACAAGCTAAACCTAGAATAATCAAAATAGCAAATCCTGGGGAAAGGGAGTATCTGATTACCAGAGTTAGTCCATTAAAATTTAGTAATGTCCAGTTTTCAACCAAAAAATAATAAAGCCATACAAAGAAATCAGAAAGTACTGGGGCACTCGAAGGAAAAAGTAATTCACAGAAGTAGGCCCCGAAGAGGCACAAACATTGGACTTTCTATACAAAGACTTTGAATCAAATGTTTTAAAATCGTTCAAAGTGCTAAAGAAAAGTATAGAGAAGAACAAAAGGAAAATGGCAAAATAATACATGTGATAACAATATCAAAATAAAGATATAAATTATATAAAGGATCCAAATAGAATTTCTGGTGCAGACAAGAAAAGTATAATATACTTCTCTCTAGAGATGTATAATAACTGAAACACAAACTTTGCAAGACAGTTTCAACAGCAGAACAAGCAATCAGGAGAAATAATCAGTGAACATAAAGAGAGACAATAGTATTTTTGCAGTGTGAGAAACAGAAAGAAAAAAGATTTTTTTTTAAAATAAACTGATCATAAGAGACCTGTGGAACATTATAAAGAAGGCCAGTGTATTCATTATGGGAGTCCCAGAAAGAAGACTATGAGAAAATAAGGTGGAAAGACTATTTTAAGAAATAATGGCTGACAATTTCCCAAATTTAATGAAGAACATGAAACTACACATTAAAAATGTTCAGCAAATTTCAGGCAAAATATAGTCAAATCACTGAAAGCTAAACACAGAAAAAGCTTAAAAACAACATGAGAGAAGTAAGTCACAAACTATTTTCGATATAATTAGCAGCAGATTTTTTATTGGAAATAATGGAGGACAGAGGCAGTGGGTTGATATAAAATACTGTAAATAGTCTGGGGTTTGGGGTAACAAAACTGTCAACCTAGAATTCTACATACAGCAAAATTGTCCTTCAAGTATCAAAAACAAAATTGCTAAGGGAACTTCTTGCTAATAAACTTACCTTACAAGAAATGCTAAAGGGAATTTATCTAATTGAAATAAAAGGACCCCAGACAGTGGTTTGAAGCAATATGAGGAAATTAAGAACATTGGTGTAGGTAGCTATGCAGGTAAGTAAAAATGCCAACCTCGTTGTATTTTTGTTTGTAACTCTTCATAGTTTTCCTATGTGATTTAAAAGACACGTGCATAAAATGATAACTGAAAATATATATAATAGGCATACAATTCAAAAAGAGGTAACTTTTATAAGAGTGTTAAGAGAGTGGCAGAATGTATGAAAAATAAAACATTATTCATTTATCTGCTGTGTGTGAAAGAATCACTTTAGATGCAAAGACACAACAAAGTTTTAAGTAAAATAACGAAAACATACAGTCTATATTAAGTGTTACCACAAAAGACTTGGAATGACTATATTAATATCAGATAAAATAGATTTCCAATAAAATATGTTTCCAAAAGAAAAAAAATATATATTGTTGGAAGTTTCAATATAAAATAATTTTAAAGGTATGCATGCCAAACAATAGAGGCAAAATACATAAAGCAAAAATTGAAAGAATTAAAATGGAAAATAAATAATTCTACAATAATAGTTGGAGACTTCAATATATGACTTTACCATTCAATGTGGAAAGTACAGTCTCTTCCACAAGTGGTGCCGGTAAAATGGGATATTTTCATGTAAATTATTGAAGTCAATCCCTTACCTTATACCACATAAAAACAGTTAAGTCAAAACAGATAAAACACCTAAATTTAAGTGTCAATATTACA
The DNA here is from genome assembly GCF_002776525.5 of Piliocolobus tephrosceles. Classification (NCBI taxonomy): domain Eukaryota; kingdom Metazoa; phylum Chordata; class Mammalia; order Primates; family Cercopithecidae; genus Piliocolobus; species Piliocolobus tephrosceles. Next base: position 1,910 of record NW_022326920.1, on the reverse strand, counting down.
AGCATCTTTTAAAAATGAGGACAAATCTGCATGTCGGTGGATTTGGCAATAGTTTTAAAATATAATACTAAAAATATAAGCAACAAAAGATAAAATTGGCATATTGGACTTTATTAAATTAAAAAAAAATCTTGTGTATCAAAGACACTATAAAGAAAGTAAAAACAACCCACCGAAAGGGAAAGAATATTTGTAAACTAAATATATGACAAGAAGTTAATATCCAGAATTTGTGAAGGATTTCTACAACTCAACAAGACAAAGAACCTAATCAACAAAACAAACAAAGGACTTCTATAGACATTTCTCCATGTGAGATTGATTAATGGGCCAGGCACGGTGGCTCATGCCTGTATGCCCTGTGATTTGGGAGGCTGAGGTGGACAAGTCACGAGGTCAGGAGTTCGAGATCAGCCTGGCCAACATGTTGAAATCTCATCTCTACTAAAAATACAAAAAATTAGCCAGGCATGGTGGCAGGTGCTGTAATCCCAGCTACTCAGGAGGCTGAGACAGGAGAATCACTTGAACCTGGGAGGCAGAAGTTGCAGTGAGCCGAGATGGCACTACAGCACTCCAGCCCAAACAACAGAGTAAGACTCCATCTCAAAAACAAAACAAACAAACAAACAAAAACAGATTGATTTATGGTCAATGGGCACATGAAAAGAATGCTCAAGAAATAGAAAATAGAAAACATGTAAACCAAAATCACACCACTTCAAAAATTCTGTGATGGTTATCATCAGGAAGATGAAAAATAACAAACGTTAGCAAGGACGCGGGGAAACTGAAACTTTTGTACATTGTAGGTGGAAATGAGAAATGATTTAGCTGCTGTAGAAATATTTGGTGGTTTCTCCAAAAATTAGACATAGGATTACTATATGACTGGCAATTTCCCTCCTAGGTGTATATCTGAAAGAATTAAAATTAGGGACTCAAACAAATATACGCATACCAGTATTTTAGCAGTATTATTCACAATAGTTAAAAGAGCAATCATACAGGCATCTATAAATAGATGAATAAATAAAATGGGGTATATGTTACAATGGAATATTATTCAATCATCAGAAAGAATGAAGTATTGATGTATGCTACAACATGGTTGAAACTTGAAAACAATATACTAATCAAAATCGACCAGACATAAAGAAGCATACATTTTAGATGAATGAACATGTATGTGAAATATCTAGAATAGGAAAATTCATAATATAGACTAGAAGTTATCAAGAGCTGGGGTTAAAGGGAATTGGGAAGTTGTTGCCTAATGAGTACAGTAGAGGATTTCTGTTTGGGTTGATAACATATTTTGGAACTAGATAGTGCTGATGGTTGTACAACATTGTGAATGAAATTCATGGCAGTACATTGTACATATAAAAATATTAAAATAACAAATGTTATGCTGTATGTATTTTACCACCATAGAAATATAGTTAAAAAAAGAAAATGTCTGTTTTTATAACTGATTTAATATTATTAACATTAAGAAGAAAGGTAGAAAAAACTTTCCATTGATTTCTGTCACTCTTTTCTTTCAGTTTTTCTGCTTCGTTTTATTCACTGTCCAATTTCCTTCACAGCAAAAATAATGATAGTCATAACCCCAAATTGGGTCCTTATACTTTTCTCGCTACTACTTATTTTTTTCTTTTTAATATCAAAGATGATTTGTTGTGTATATACTAATAACTCCCCAATATTTATTTCTGACTTTGATCATTCTTCTAGATTCCAGATGTAAGTTTCCAGTTGATTGGTATGGAATTTAACCTTGTATTTTTATGAAAATTTCTAAATTGTCATCTCTATTCTTTACTTTGAAATCTTCTGGTGACACTCTGTGAGTAGTCAGTTAATAATGAAACAAATAATATAACTTATATATTATCCCAAGTACT
>NW_022326919.1:2121-3309 GCF_002776525.5 Piliocolobus tephrosceles | reverse complement strand
TCTATGTCTGAGAGCATTTTGCTTTAGTCGCCTTTCTGATAGCTCCTCAAACTAAATCTGATAGTTATATGCAACATTAGGAATATAATTTATAGAATGGTGAGATTCTGTTTTTGAAATATTAACCAATTCGAAACACTCGATTGAAAACACTCGATTTTCTATTACTCTTGATTTTTCTCACTTTTCTACATTGGAACTGGCTTTATTCGTTCCTCAGAAAAGGAGTGATTCAATTGATCATATAGAAAATGTAAACTTTTATAGTTGGAACTTAGAAAGTGTAAGCCCTGTGAAAAGGGATTAAGTTCTGATGAAGATATCAGAGCTAGAAGAAAACATGATGTTATTTAAATTATCAAATCCTCAGGTTACCTGGTGGGCTTTTCTGTGTTGCAGATTAGTAACAAGTAGAATTAGGAGCCAGTAATACTGGTGAGTCCTTGAGAAAAGACTCTACGGGACATAAATGGATAGAAAGACAGACAGACAGATAGATAGACAGACAGATGTAGGAATTTTGAATATGAGGGAAATATTACTCCTAAGTAGAGTGTGAAGTGGCGGCAAAGCCCTAGAGTATAAAGGGCATATCATATCTCATATCAGTGATGAAATCAGACTTGCCTGAGCATGACCCAGACAATTAACATGTCGCCAGGACATTTAAATAGTAGGACACAAATCCTCAAGTGTCCTAAACAATCCCACGGAATATGGTGTGCTTTTTCAAAAATAGAAAGATAAAACTTGGGAACCACAGAGAACCCTGAAAGCAGTTAATTTTTAGCCAGATTAGGAAAAAGGTAAGAATGTGAGAAAGTACAATAGTGACTTGTATACAGCTAGGGTAAGATATTAGAACAACTCAAAATGTCTCCAGAGATGCTATCACAGGTTGGAAGAGACATCGAAGATCATACAACTAGTCCTTAAGTTCTTTACATTATGTATCCCCAAGAACTTAGACTCAACTCCAGCTATGTGATGGGGGAGATCCAAATGTATTAACATTAACTTTTTACTACTCAGAAGAAGGGGGACATAGATAGATCTTGTTTTGCATAAAACATTATGTATTCAGACTTATTTCCCCAGTACATATTATCTGAGAAACAATAATGTAATAATGTTCACCTTTAATCCCAAGTAAATTATTAATGAATCTTTTTTTTTTTTTTTTTTTTT
>NW_022326919.1:0-2021 GCF_002776525.5 Piliocolobus tephrosceles | reverse complement strand
AGATGGAGTCTCCCTCTGTTGCCCAGGCTGGTGTGAAGTGGCACAATCTTGGCTCACTGCAACCTCTGCCTCCCCTGGTTCAAGCGATTCTCCTGCCTCAGCCTCCAGAGTAGCTGGGATTACAGGTGGTCGCCACCACACCCAGCTAATTTTTGTACTTTTAGTAGAGACAGGGTTTCACCATGGTGGCCAGGCTGGTCTCAAACTCCTGACCTCAGGTGATCCAGCCACCTTGACCTCCCAAAGTGCTAGGATTACAGGCGTGAGACACCACACCCAACCATGAATCATCTTTTATAAATGACATGTATTGTGGGAGTTCTGAATGTTTTATAAGGAGTTCATATTCAGCATTGTTTAAAAATAGTAATAGTGCTACAATATTTTAAAATTCTGAATTGGGTATAAATGATATATCTGTTGATAATTTGTGTATTGGAATAAACAAAAAGTTATTTAATTTAGGTAAACTAACAAAAGTAGTTATTTTTTTTACTGCATAATCTGGTATATTCCTTATAAAAGTAAACTAAGAATGCTATCAGATGTATATGTATATGTGTGTATATACGTACATATAAAATACACATATATTTATATGTATATATACACACATATATGTATATAAAATACACACATATTTATATGTATATATATATATATACACACATATATATCTGTTCTAATTCCTTGATTAAAAAGAGACTTCCATTCTATACTTACTAAGGAGAAGAAAATAGAAAAATATGATTTGGATGAATGTCCCATATTTAATACTAAATGTGATAATCCTGGTACTAAAGAATGTACTGTTTTATTTATTCTGTTGGTAATAATTTCTTTATATTAACTTATTTTGAATAAATGTAAAAGTAAAGAAAAGAAATGTTAAATTTAAATAGACGTTTTTGTTTTTGCCCATAGTTTGAATGGTGAAGCTGTTCGAGTCCACACTAACAGAAAGGAGCAGATCTCTGGAACCTGAAGAAACTGGCACACAATAGAATCAATAAGAGGTCAGAAATGAAGGTCATATATGTCTGTGAGCATATATATATATACTCACAGACACACATACATATACATATATACACACACTATATATATATGAAAAGTTGGTAGAATTTGGAAGTTATAGCTATTCAATAAATATTTCTTTTTCTTTTTTTTTTTTTTTTTTTTTTGAGACAGTCTCACTCACTGTGTCTCCCAGGCTGGAGTGCAGTGGTGCCATCCCAGCTAACTGCACCCTCTGCCTCCTGGGTTCAAGTGATTCTCCTGCCTCAACCGCCCAAGTATCTGGAAGTACAGGCATGCATCACCATGCCTGGATAATTTTTGTATATTTAGTAGAGACGGGGTTTCCCCATGTTGGTGAGGCTGGTCTCAGACTCCTGACCTCAAGTGATTCCGCCCACCTCAGCCTCCGAAAGTGCCGGGATTACAGGCACGAGCCACCATGCATGGCCGTCAATAAATATTTCTTAAGCTTATTACTTACGAAAACTTTGATAAATAAAAAATTAAATTAGTTGTAGAGGCTTGTTTGCATATAATAATCTACACATGCCACATTTCCATTTGGGGTTTCCTAATATTCAATTTACATATAATTTTTAAATCTGATGGCTTTTATAATCTCACCATCTTTTATTTAATTTGATTGCAGTCTGTGGCTGATGTAGAATTCGATATTGTTTAGATGGGTAATTTACCTTACATAGCCAGATGAAAAATAATCAATTTGAGAGCAAAGTAGGAAAAGCCACGTTCAGTTAACAAGTCCACAGTACTGGCTTGTTTCACAAGACACGGTGCCAAGTCAGTAGCATCAAAAATCTAGATGCCTGAATAGCATGTAAGGATGGGGAAAAAGACATGATAAAAGTGGAAACTGCTGGTCTCAGTGGCTTGTGACCGTCACCCCAACTACTCAGGAGATTGAGGCAGGAGGACTGCTTGAGCCCTAGAGTTAGAGATCAACCTGGGCAACATAATGAGGCCCATCTCTAAGAAATTTT
>NW_022326918.1:1288-3309 GCF_002776525.5 Piliocolobus tephrosceles | reverse complement strand
AAAATTTCTTAGAGATGGGCCTCATTATGTTGCCCAGGTTGATCTCTAACTCTAGGGCTCAAGCAGTCCTCCTGCCTCAATCTCCTGAGTAGTTGGGGTGACGGTCACAAGCCACTGAGACCAGCAGTTTCCACTTTTATCATGTCTTTTTCCCCATCCTTACATGCTATTCAGGCATCTAGATTTTTGATGCTACTGACTTGGCACCGTGTCTTGTGAAACAAGCCAGTACTGTGGACTTGTTAACTGAACGTGGCTTTTCCTACTTTGCTCTCAAATTGATTATTTTTCATCTGGCTATGTAAGGTAAATTACCCATCTAAACAATATCGAATTCTACATCAGCCACAGACTGCAATCAAATTAAATAAAAGATGGTGAGATTATAAAAGCCATCAGATTTAAAAATTATATGTAAATTGAATATTAGGAAACCCCAAATGGAAATGTGGCATGTGTAGATTATTATATGCAAACAAGCCTCTACAACTAATTTAATTTTTTATTTATCAAAGTTTTCGTAAGTAATAAGCTTAAGAAATATTTATTGACGGCCATGCATGGTGGCTCGTGCCTGTAATCCCGGCACTTTCGGAGGCTGAGGTGGGCGGAATCACTTGAGGTCAGGAGTCTGAGACCAGCCTCACCAACATGGGGAAACCCCGTCTCTACTAAATATACAAAAATTATCCAGGCATGGTGATGCATGCCTGTACTTCCAGATACTTGGGCGGTTGAGGCAGGAGAATCACTTGAACCCAGGAGGCAGAGGGTGCAGTTAGCTGGGATGGCACCACTGCACTCCAGCCTGGGAGACACAGTGAGTGAGACTGTCTCAAAAAAAAAAAAAAAAAAAAAAGAAAAAGAAATATTTATTGAATAGCTATAACTTCCAAATTCTACCAACTTTTCATATATATATAGTGTGTGTATATATGTATATGTATGTGTGTCTGTGAGTATATATATATATGCTCACAGACATATATGACCTTCATTTCTGACCTCTTATTGATTCTATTGTGTGCCAGTTTCTTCAGGTTCCAGAGATCTGCTCCTTTCTGTTAGTGTGGACTCGAACAGCTTCACCATTCAAACTATGGGCAAAAACAAAAACGTCTATTTAAATTTAACATTTCTTTTCTTTACTTTTACATTTATTCAAAATAAGTTAATATAAAGAAATTATTACCAACAGAATAAATAAAACAGTACATTCTTTAGTACCAGGATTATCACATTTAGTATTAAATATGGGACATTCATCCAAATCATATTTTTCTATTTTCTTCTCCTTAGTAAGTATAGAATGGAAGTCTCTTTTTAATCAAGGAATTAGAACAGATATATATGTGTGTATATATATATATATACATATAAATATGTGTGTATTTTATATACATATATGTGTGTATATATACATATAAATATATGTGTATTTTATATGTACGTATATACACACATATACATATACATCTGATAGCATTCTTAGTTTACTTTTATAAGGAATATACCAGATTATGCAGTAAAAAAAATAACTACTTTTGTTAGTTTACCTAAATTAAATAACTTTTTGTTTATTCCAATACACAAATTATCAACAGATATATCATTTATACCCAATTCAGAATTTTAAAATATTGTAGCACTATTACTATTTTTAAACAATGCTGAATATGAACTCCTTATAAAACATTCAGAACTCCCACAATACATGTCATTTATAAAAGATGATTCATGGTTGGGTGTGGTGTCTCACGCCTGTAATCCTAGCACTTTGGGAGGTCAAGGTGGCTGGATCACCTGAGGTCAGGAGTTTGAGACCAGCCTGGCCACCATGGTGAAACCCTGTCTCTACTAAAAGTACAAAAATTAGCTGGGTGTGGTGGCGACCACCTGTAATCCCAGCTACTCTGGAGGCTGAGGCAGGAGAATCGCTTGAACCAGGGGAGGCAGAGGTTGCAGTGAGCCAAGATTGTGCCACTTCACACCAGCCTGGGCAACAGAGGGAGACTCCATCT
>NW_022326918.1:0-1188 GCF_002776525.5 Piliocolobus tephrosceles | reverse complement strand
AAAAAAAAAAAAAAAAAAAAAGATTCATTAATAATTTACTTGGGATTAAAGGTGAACATTATTACATTATTGTTTCTCAGATAATATGTACTGGGGAAATAAGTCTGAATACATAATGTTTTATGCAAAACAAGATCTATCTATGTCCCCCTTCTTCTGAGTAGTAAAAAGTTAATGTTAATACATTTGGATCTCCCCCATCACATAGCTGGAGTTGAGTCTAAGTTCTTGGGGATACATAATGTAAAGAACTTAAGGACTAGTTGTATGATCTTCGATGTCTCTTCCAACCTGTGATAGCATCTCTGGAGACATTTTGAGTTGTTCTAATATCTTACCCTAGCTGTATACAAGTCACTATTGTACTTTCTCACATTCTTACCTTTTTCCTAATCTGGCTAAAAATTAACTGCTTTCAGGGTTCTCTGTGGTTCCCAAGTTTTATCTTTCTATTTTTGAAAAAGCACACCATATTCCGTGGGATTGTTTAGGACACTTGAGGATTTGTGTCCTACTATTTAAATGTCCTGGCGACATGTTAATTGTCTGGGTCATGCTCAGGCAAGTCTGATTTCATCACTGATATGAGATATGATATGCCCTTTATACTCTAGGGCTTTGCCGCCACTTCACACTCTACTTAGGAGTAATATTTCCCTCATATTCAAAATTCCTACATCTGTCTGTCTATCTATCTGTCTGTCTGTCTTTCTATCCATTTATGTCCCGTAGAGTCTTTTCTCAAGGACTCACCAGTATTACTGGCTCCTAATTCTACTTGTTACTAATCTGCAACACAGAAAAGCCCACCAGGTAACCTGAGGATTTGATAATTTAAATAACATCATGTTTTCTTCTAGCTCTGATATCTTCATCAGAACTTAATCCCTTTTCACAGGGCTTACACTTTCTAAGTTCCAACTATAAAAGTTTACATTTTCTATATGATCAATTGAATCACTCCTTTTCTGAGGAACGAATAAAGCCAGTTCCAATGTAGAAAAGTGAGAAAAATCAAGAGTAATAGAAAATCGAGTGTTTTCAATCGAGTGTTTCGAATTGGTTAATATTTCAAAAACAGAATCTCACCATTCTATAAATTATATTCCTAATGTTGCATATAACTATCAGATTTAGTTTGAGGAGCTATCAGAAAGGCGACTAAAGCAAAATGCTCTCAGACATAGA
>NW_022326917.1:0-6808 GCF_002776525.5 Piliocolobus tephrosceles | reverse complement strand
TACATGTGCAAATACATTCATGCATACCTATAGATAGGTATTTGATATATAGATAGATGGATGGATAGATAGATAGATAACGGATGGATGAATGGATAGATCTAGATAGCAGCACATATCACTATGTTTCAGATAAATAAGAAATACTCTTTTTTCTTATTATTTTTACCTGTTGTTGCCTGTACTTATTCCCATTTTTCAAATGAAGAAACTGTAGCATGAAGAGATTAAGCAAATTTCCCTGGATTACAAGACTCTAAAAAATGAGTACTAAATTGATTTATCTCTAGCAGCCTGACTGGAGAGGCTACGGCCCCAATAGCTGTAATACATACAGAGGAAACATTTCTTGGGAAGTAAAGTGATCTTCAGTTTGTTACAATATTATTTTTAACGTCAGCATGTGTGGTGAAAAGGATTCTTTCAACCTTTTATTGAACATTCATATTAAAAGAAAACAAATAGGTAAATAATAAGTCAATATAAAATTAGAATGAGATATTATGGAATGATTATTCCCTGAGAGGACTCACTCACAGATAGTGACGTGTAAGGAAAAAATAAAATCAATTCAAAGCTCTTCCTTCTTTTGTCTTTATTTTGTTTTTGTTTTGGTGAACTGTGACACTGAGATAAAGTAAGCAGCTGTGGGAAAGAATGCTGATAGGCCTTCCTCAGGCTCAGTGAGTATATTTTTGAATAGAAAACAAGTTTTAGTGAAACTATAAATATGTGTATATTTTTACCCTTCTACTGCAACTCAGGCATTTTGACATTTTTGAAAAAGTGAGCTGCACATCACTTCTCCTGGTAGCGTTTACCCCAGGTATACCTCAGGCCACAATAGGTACTTCCTGGTTGTCTTAAAAATTATATGTTATGATAATCCTGTTTTGTCAACTCAGCATGTCTTTTAAAAGGACCAATAAAGCCCTCTTAGGGCAAGAAATAAAGGTCATTATATTTCTCCTCAACATTCAGCATAGTTAAAATGTATTGAAATTAAGTGAGTCAAATCTGGTATATTTTGGAATCATCTAGCTCACAAAATAAAGGTTTTACAGGATAAAATCAAAGCGAGTAACTAAACAAAGTAAAATTCAGACAGTAGCATACTTATTTACTTTATTCATTGAAACCTTAAGATTTTATTTAAAAAATATCTTATCATGGTTTGCATAATCATGATTAAAAAAGTATAAGGAAAGAGAAGATAAAGATAGAGATAAGAGAGAAAGAGAAACATTGAATGACTCTAATTGCTAATTATGAGATGTCGTAATTGCTAATTATATACCAGAGATACCATCAGTGAAACTCCTACATTTCGTTAGAATTAAACACAGAACCCCTGAATTTCCATACAACTTTACAATTCAAAGAACATTCTACACTGAATTTAGCTGTCGTTTATTGCTGTTGTTTCACCTTATTCTCATTAAGATTATATTCACTTACATTGTTATATTAAAGTTATGCACGCTTTCCTACCTTCCAAATTTGTAAGCCTTCCAAGACAGGCTCTGTTGGACACCACGGGTTTATCCCTAATTAACTAAAATAAAAATTTGGGAGGGAGATGAAACAAGATGGCTGTCTAGAGCCCTCTGGCATTTATGCTTCATCCAGAAATTGAACAACTATATACATGAGACAGCACCTACATAAGAACCAAAATCACATGAGCAATCACAGTACCTGGTTTTAACATCATATGAAGGAAAAAGGCACTGAAAGGGTAGCAGAGTCAGTCTTGAATTGCTGAGACACCGCTCTGCAATCCCTTTGCAGTGGCCATGTGGCATGGAGAGAAAATCTGCGTCCTTGGGGGTGGGAGAGCACAGTCATTGTGGGTCTTTATATTGGAACCCAGCACTGCTAGTCACAGTAGAAAGCAACACAGAGGAGAATTTAACTGGTGCCCATGCAGGAGCGTTTAGACCAGCCCCAGCCAGAGGGGAATCTTTCAATCCAGTGGTGAGAACCTGAGTTCTGGTTAGACACACCACAGTGGGCTACGGAGATATGGGGTTCTAAATAAACTTGAAAGGCAGTCTAGCCCAGAGAGATGGCAATTTCTGGGCAAATCCTTGTGCTGTGCTGGGCTCAGAGTCAGTGGGCTTGGGTTACACACGACCTAGTGAGACACCAGCTTGGGCAGCCAAGGAAGTTCTTACGCAATCCCTCCTCCAACCCCAGCTAGTGCAGTTCACAAGTCTGCAGGAGATTTTTTCCTTTTGCTTGAGGAGAAGAGAGGAAAGACTAAAAAAGGAATTTGTCTTGGAGCTTGGGTTTTAGCTCAGCCACAGTAGAATAGGTCACCAGGCAGAGTCATGAGGCCCTTATTTCAGACCCTAGCTCCCAGATGACATTCCTAAACACAACCTGGGTGAGAAGAGAACTTACCGTCGTGAAGGGAAGAACTCAGTTCTGGAAAGATTTATCAGCTGCTGACTGAAGTGCCTGCTGGGCCTTGAATAAACACCAGCAGTAGCCAGGCAGGATTCAAGGTGGGCCTATGGTGAGATCCAGTGCCCTGCTGGCTTCAGATGTGAGTGAGCACATTCTGAGCTATGATGGCTTTAGAGAGAGATCTCTTCTGCTGAGGAAAGGAGACAAAAGATTAAAGAGACTTTGTCTTGCAGCTTGGGTACCAACTTGACCACAGAGAGATAGAATACCAAGCAGGCTTCTAGGATTCCCAATTCCAAGGCCTGCCTCTTGGACAGCATTTCTGGACTTTCTCTGTGCCAGAGGGGCTCCCAGTTCTCTAGCGGGAAAGATCCAGGCCTGGTAACACTCACCACAAGCTGACTGAAGAACTGTGGGCCTCGAGTGAACATTGGCAGCAGTGAGCAGTAGCCACCATGGGTCTGACGTGGTTGTCATCATGAGGAGAGACTTTTTGCTTGATAAAAGGAGAGAAAATAGTCAGAAGGACTTTGTCTTGTGGCTTGGGTGTCATCTCAGCAGCAGTAGAATAGAGCACCAAGTATATTCCTAAGCTTTCCAACTCTAGGCCCTGGCCCCTGGAAGGCATTTCTGGACCTGCCCAGGGCTGAGAGCAGCTCACTGCCCTGAACAGAAAGACACAATCCTGGCTGGATTCACGACCTATTAACTGAAGAACTCTGGAGCCTTAAGTGAACATCGGTGGTGGCTAGGTGGTGGTCACTGCTGACCTTAAGTGAGAATATAACTTTGTTTTCAATAGATGTATCTAAGGCTGTTCATCAAATATTAGGTAAAGCAAATAAACTCTGAGGACATTTCAAACTCTGAGTTTCAATGATTGTAGGAAAGTGTTAGTTAACCTTACATTTAGCAAACTTAAATATTTTACATTTGCATATATTACATAGTTATGTCTGCTATGTAACTGAGTAATTTCAATTAAAAAGTTATAATTTTGAATAGTATATCAATAAAATTGGGCAGTATATCAGACTAGACTCAAATGACCTTGTTAATAAATAGAAAAATATAACATCTAATAAATAATGAATTGTTCTTAAACTTAATACTGTTGCATTTATGACATTCATGCATACCACACACTTCCATTAGTAACTCCTAAGAACTAAGGACTTATCCATTACCTTCAGGAAAACACAGCTAAAGTGAGAAGGAACAAACCATTGTGAATAAGTGATTCAGTCCACCATAGAGCCCATCTTGTGCTAACATAAGGTAAAAAGGAAAGAAAGAAAGAAAGAAAAAAACACTCAACATCTCTCTGCCCTTGAAACACTGGGTTTATTTGGCTACCAAAAAAAAAAAAAAGAACATTACAATCAAGCATTCATTTCAAGTTTGGAGCTACACAAACCAAAGTAGTTAAACGATATCCTTTTTCAAGTCATTTAAAATGAAAACTCATTAAGAAGCATTCAAAATAAATGTAGAGTGTTGCAATCTATTACACAAAACAAGTTATTTTCATGCTATGAGTTTAAATTTGTCTGAAGTTGAGCTTTATTGTTCGAGTGATATATTTAGACTTGACATAAGTAGAAAGCCAAAGGTGGTTTGCAGCCATTTCTCTTACATAAAATTTATGAGCTATTGCTATTTATAGGAAGTGATAATAATACTTAAATTTTGTAAAGCACTCTGCTAAGTGCTTTGCTTTCACCCCTCACAGTAATTCTACAAGGTAGGACTATCTCCTGAGTAGGTGTCTAAAATAGGAAAAATGTGGTCTCAGAGAGGCTCTGTAACTGGACCAAAATAATTTGATTCTGAATTTCTACCTTTTAAATATTACGTTATATGATAATGTTATTATATGTCAAGTTTTTTGGAAATGTCAAGCACACTGCTTTCAAGGATGAATCCAGTTTTAATAAAAAGCTCATGGATGAAGTAAAAGTTTTAAAAGAAAACTTGCAAGATCCAGAAAACACTTAGAAGATTCCAAATTGAGGTAATTTTTATTTTATCTAGTCCAAAGTAGCCATATAGAAATTATAAAGGCAAAATTATCCAATACAAACACACAAACTACTCATTTTCTAATAAAACCTGTTAAATCACAAAGTTATCTAACACTTTCCTACAACCACTGAAACTCAGAGTTTGGAATGTCCTCAGAGTTGGCTTGCTTTACCTAATATTTATGAATAGACTTAGATACATCTATTTAAAACAAAGTTGTATTCTCTGTGTTTCCCACGGTGAATAGCATGAGATGATGCAATTTAGAGACTATTTCACTATTTGTTTGCTTCTGGAAGAGCAGACACAATGAAGAAGGCAATGGTAAATGACACGTTGTTAGTATATGAGCATTAGGAAGACAAACTCACTTTGACAGCTGTTACATAATTCTCTGGCTCAATAGAACCCTACTTTGGAAGAATACAGATGGCATTGAAGTGCATGAGAAAAGTATTTATCTGGTTCGTACTCTAAAAAATCATTTTTATGTTAGCATTTCAGCTAAATTGTGATATGAATTTTTTCAACTTCTTAAGATAATCTCTAAATTTTTGTGGAAATATTAGTGGATAAGACAAAGATGATTCAAAGTAAATATTGGTTCTCATGCTTTGTTTGCCAATATTGAATTTCAAGCATATATGTAAATGTGACATTCAAAAGTTTTTTTTTTTTTCCAGATCGAGAATATTTCTCTATAAAACTGCACTGAACACTATTCAAATTCCTATATCAGCAATCTTGCATTATGTGGATTTTTTAAAAGTACATTGAAATACTCAAGGCAGCATTAGTTGCAACAATAAATGAAATAAGTTGTGAAATTTTCAATGATCAAATCTCTCTCCTTAGCAATAGTTATATTCTATATATAGTTAACTGCAGTAATTATATTTTAGAACCGAAGCTTTATAACAATGGGAAATTTAAAAGTCTTAGGAAAAGTCTCACACTGAACAGGCTTTTGGGAACATGTCATTTTATTTTCATTCACTAAATCTTTGCTTTTACCTAAAAAGCAATTTTTTGAGAACACAAAATGAACAAAAGCAAAGTGCTGTGTTTGAAATTCATGAATAAGGTAACAATGCTTCCTCTCTTGAGGTAATACTTCCCTTTGTTATTTCTATTGCTTGGTTACATTCTGCTAGTAGGAATTTGAGTAATAATTTGATGATAATTCCTCAAGGTGAGAGGATTTATTTCACTGCTCACACAGGAAAAGATCTGTTAACACAATAGGTATCTGGAGTACTCTCATTGAAGCAATTCTTTACATGTTTCTAGTTTATCTTCATACAGAGTCAGATTATATTAGACAACATTGGGTAGTTTTTAAGTGACATGAGGAGGTTTTCTTTTTATTTCTGCAGCTATCAGGTGAGCATTTGAAGTGCTTTCCTCTTGAGAAAACTCAGAAATTAGAAAGCACAACTGGTATGAAAGAATAAGAAGAAAATTCTGATGAATTATCTATAACTTATATGACTATTATATTTCTATTTTGATTATTCTTCTCATAAAAGATCAATTCTGTAAATAATAGAATGTGCTACACATTTTTTAGCAAAAATGATAGAATAATATACATAAGTCTCACTTCTCCCTAACTCTTCTTTGATCACTGCATTAGCCTGTTTGCAATACTGTTAAGATATACCTGAGGCTGGGTAATATGTAAAGGAATGAGATTTATTTGGCTCATTGTTCTACAGGCTGTAAAACAAACATGGCACATATATCTGTTCAACTTCTGTTGAGTGCCTTAGAAAGCTTTACAATCGTGGTAGAAGATGAAGGGGGAGCCAGTGCATCGCGTGGCAAGAGAGAGAGGGAGGAGATGCCAGAATCTTCTGAACAACTAGATCTAACCTTGGTAGAGTCTCTCTGCGGGGACTCTGCTCCTGCAGTGGGTTCCTGCCTTGGCACCCAGATTTTCTGATATATCCTCTGAAATTTAGGTGAAAGTTGTCAAGCTCCCTTCACTCTTGCATTCTGCACACCTGCAGGTTTTACATCACACAAAAACCACCAAGACTTATGGCTTGCACCCCATGAAGCAGTGGCCTGAGCTATAGGCCCTTTGAGTCACAACTGGAACTGGAGTAGCAGGGATGCAGGGAGCAGTGTCCTGAGGCCACACAGGCCCTAGGCCTGTCCCTAAAGCCTATTCTTTTCTTCTAGGCTTTTGGGCCTATGGTGAAAGGGACTGCCTCGCTGATTTCTAAAATGTCTTTGAGGCTTTTTTCCCATTATCTCAGCTATTAGAATTTGGCTCTTTTTCAGTCATGCTAATCTCTGTAGAAAGTGGTTGCCCCACATGCCACTTGAATTTCTATCCTGAAAATGATTTTTCCTTCTCTATCAC